>NW_027588610.1:0-1107 GCF_028453695.1 Augochlora pura | reverse complement strand
CAACCCCTTTGCGCCGCGACTCCTATCGCGTCGCGTTCACTTCTCTTATCTGTCCTTAACCCTTGCACTGTGACTCATTTTATGCTGCGTTGGTTTAGTACTTATTTGTCCTTGATAACGTCCTTAGTAGGAGCAGCTAATTTTTGCTTTTTTTTTCTTTTACTGTTTTTATTCGTTGCAATTTTTAGACTTCGATAACAGAAGAATTAAGTTTGACTTCGATTTAGAAGAAATTAATAATATTCGTATTTAAATAGAGCTCGCGTGGAATTTTTGTCGCGAGTCTGATTTATTGTTACTGTGAAAAGGGTTGATAATATCCTTAAATTCGTCCGCGAAAATTCATCGTTTATATAATACAGAGAATAATTGCTCCTTGTTCTTTCAATTCCAAATAAATTAAATTCTAACTTTTACCGAACAAAGATAAGTCAAATTATTATTTCAGAATAAGAAATTCGGTATAAGCAGAATCGGTGAGGATTACGAAGCGAAGAATGAATTAATTTTTATCGAAGAAAAATAAGTCGAACGAAGAATAATATTTCGAGGATAATCGGTATGATATTTCGAGAATGAAATTTCCGGAGGACGAACGAAGGTCGCGTGTTTGTCGTTGCGATCGCGAAAGCGGGATCGTTGGGGGGACACGAAGCGAACGGCATCGGTTCCGTCTGGCGGTCGAATTAGAACTGGTCCCGTGGACATTGACGGCGTTCGCCGGAGCACTGTCAACCCGGCAGCCGGGAACGGGAACAACAGTACCGCTCTGTTGCTCCTCTCTGACAAGAAGGAGACGGACGGGGGCTGGGTGAGACCGAGGTCCGGCCGGACCATTGTTTCTGGGGCCGCAGCTAATTTCCGTTTCCGTTGCGCTATGACTTCCGTGCATCGCGCCACGCCGTCCTCTATCCTCTGCTCTCCCCTCTACTTCCACTCTCCTCTCTCCTCTCCTCTGCTCTGCTATCCTCTGCTCTTCTCTATTCTCTCATCTGCTCTCCTCTGCTCTCCCCTCTACTTCCACTCTCCTCTCTCCTCTCCTCTACTCTGCTATCCTCTCCTCTGCTCTCGTCTGCTCTTCTCTATTCTCTCCTCTGCTCTCCTCTG
>NW_027588609.1:0-1107 GCF_028453695.1 Augochlora pura | reverse complement strand
ATCAAAGTCAAGAAACGGAAGAAAACAAAAATGACATGGCCCTATTTAAAAAAATACTACTAAGAACAAATGAGTGCTAATGAACATTGTACGAAAGGTATTGGAATATTACGTATTGCCCACAATACGATATTTGTGCATGGACAAAAACAAATCAATGTTCTTAGAAGCGATGGAAATTAAGATAGGAAAATATACACCTCGTATAAGTGCTTGGCCTTGTGAGGCACAAGCATAACAGTTTCGAATTACGAGGGGACCCGAATTTTCTTTTCGGGGTTCCGGAAAGACCACGGTCAGTCGTGGAAAAGCATCTGCATAGAAAAGAGCTTCCTCACGCACCGTAGAATAAAGTTTCTTTTATTTAAAACTACACCTTAGTTTAATTGTATTTAAACACCCATTTCCAATAAAAGGAATCGTGATGCAAGAGGTTAAAAATTTTCGTTGAATACACATTTCGCGAGCTCTCCGGAGACAAAAAACGCCTATCACGTTGAATAATTGTTCCAGCCGAGAGAAGATTACAACAGAGCCACCGAAATGTGAATTAAGTAGTTCGTATTAACAATGAAACTTACCGAAAAAACTGACGAGAAATTCACTGCTATAGATAAGGTCCCTGGCCGATACACTAGTGCTCAGGCAACTTCAGGACCAATCGCTGCCACATGTTGCCAGTACTGCCCTTTATTATATCGCCCGTTGTATTGCGGTTTCCAACAGCTATTCATTCTCTTGCCACATTATGAATTCATCTCATGTCGAATTCTCACTGTTACAGCAAGTACTAGCAACTAGTCAACACCACGGCCTTCGCAACAATGATTCTCGTTTCCAACGGTCTGATTCGAAGCGAAGCAATCCCCACTCTCGTGAGTCGCAGCTTGGTACGACGTAGAAACCCAACGCGCACCTAGCGTCGCTCAGAACCGAATCTATTCGACTCCGCCCCTAGCTACTAACGAACTTGCTCTTGGGGAGTAATCATGTCGCTGTAATAGAAAACGCTGCGTGGCCCAATTTCAAAAAATTTCAGTTTATGTTATCATTGAACAATAGCATTTGAGATATTTGTCACTACAGAATTATAAAATCAAATTCGAT
>NW_027588608.1:0-1107 GCF_028453695.1 Augochlora pura | reverse complement strand
ACCTCCAGCCAACAAGGCTCAACCATTCCCTGTATACCATTTCTACTCAAATTAGAGGACTAGGATAGGTGGATAGAAGACTAGGCTAGGTTGATAGAAGACTAGGATAGGTGGATAGAAGACTAGGATAGGTGGATAGAAGACTAGGCTAGGTGGATAGAAGACTAGGCTAGATGGATAGAAGACTAGGCTAGGTGGATAGGAGACTAGGCTGGGTGGATAGGAGACTAGGCTGGGTGGATAGGAGACTAGGCTGGGTGGATAGAAGACTAGACTGGATGGATAGAAGACTAGGCTAGATGGATAGAAGACTAGGCTGGATGGATCGAAGACTAGGCTAGGTGGATAGAAGACTAGGATAGGTGGATAGAAGACTAGGCTAGGTGGATAGAATACTAGGCTAGATCGATAGAAGGCTAGACTAGATGGTTAGATGACTTGGCTAGATGGATAGAAGACTAGGCTAGATGGATAGAAGACTAGGCTAGGTGGATAGAAGACTAGACTGGATGGATAGAAGACTAGGCTAGATGGATAGAAGACTAGGCTGGATGGATCGAAGACTAGGCTAGGTGGATAGAAGACTAGGATAGGTGGATAGAAGACTAGGCTAGGTGGATAGAAGACTAGGCTAGATGGATAGAAGACTAGGCTAGGTGGATAGGAGACTAGGCTGGGTGGATAGGAGACTAGGCTGGGTGGATAGGAGACTAGGCTGGGTGGATAGAAGACTAGACTGGATGGATAGAAGACTAGGCTAGATGGATAGAAGACTAGGCTAGGTGGATAGAAGACTAGGCTAGATGGATAGAAGACTAGGCTAGGTGGATAGAAGACTAGGCTAGATGGATAGGAGACTAGGCTGGGTGGATAGAAGACTAGGTTAGATGGATAGAATACTAGGCTAGATCGATAGAAGGCTAGACTAGATGGTTAGATATCTTGGCTAGATGGATAGAAGACTAGGCTAGATGGATAGAAGACTAGGCTGGATGGATAGAAGACTAGGCTAGATGGATAGAAGACTAGGCCAGATGGATAGAAGACTAGGCTGGGTGGATAGAAGACTAGGCTAGATGGATAGAAGACTGGCGGAAGCTGGAGTCG
>NW_027588607.1:0-1107 GCF_028453695.1 Augochlora pura | reverse complement strand
TAGAATCATAGAATCATAGAGTCATAGAGTCATAGAGTCATCGAATCATCGAATCATCGAATCATAAAATATAGAATCATAAAATATAGGGTACATAATATTCTGACGTGTTGTTTTGGAACTGTTATAAATTTTAGAATGTATTCTTCGCGATAAAAGTTAAGGAAGCGACAATTATTACGTTTGAACTTTATAAAATACTACACATATTGTTTGAAATCCCCTTCGTGAGCAGAACATAGATTCAAATTTTTTCTGAATTACTCTTACAATTGCACTAACAAAATGGCACTGGAAATGGGTCCATTTCAGTCTACATAATAAACCTAGCGAGCAGTAGTATAGTCCAGTCCCTGGTCAGACCGAAATTCAGAGAATGTAGTTTTAAAACATTGACGTAACTGCAGAATATTAAAATTTTGTATACTATATTTTGCCATTTTTTCATGACTAGAATAATTTTTGGTTAAGAAGTGTACATGCTTACTTCAATATTCTTTATTAAATTATACAGTGGTGCGAACAATTATACAGTCGAATGAACATTTACAGTTTTAATGATATTCAAAGAAAAAGTAAACAAAACGTCATACTTGTATAATAATATATATATATAGAAATGTACAAATATTGTAATATCATATACTGTAATATTGCATATTCTATATTTTAAGATATTTGTCGTTTTACATATTTCTACATTAGAATTAACAGAAAATTTCTATATTAGAATTAACAGAAAATTTTTATATTGAAAATAATAGAAAATGAAAATACACAAATATAATATTTTGTTAAATTATTATTTAGATATTAGTAATAATGTATTTATTATATTAGTGATAATATACCACTGTATACTTTATAATTGATTAATTATAGTTTAATAGACAATAGACTATAATAGTCTACTTATAAATACTTAAATAGGCTAATAATAACAAATCGCCATGTCTAAATTATTAAAAAATTTTAGATTTATTATATATATATATACAGGGTGATTTTCAAATATTGTAACTCCGGGAAATGGGGGGTAGCTGAGGCTATTTCAAGTGACTTTTTCATTTTCCGAAATGCAATCTGCGGCTTTGTTAACGAGTTATT
>NW_027588606.1:0-1107 GCF_028453695.1 Augochlora pura | reverse complement strand
ATTGCCCGAGTCGCACCACGTGGAGGTTGCTGGACTAGCGACCCAGGACTCCGCGACCTCCTCCAACTTGGATAGCGCGTCGGCGACGACGTTGTCCTCCCCGGCAATGTGGCGGATGTCGGTGGTGAACTGCCCGATGAAGTCCAGGTATCTGAATTGCCTGGGAGAACATTTCTCGGGCTTTTGTTGAAAAGCGAAAATTAACGGCTTGTGGTCCGTATACACCGTGAAGGTTCGCCCCTCCACCATGTGTTGGAAATGTTTAATTGCCAGGTATATGGCCAACATCTCCCGGTCGTACGCGCAATAATTCCGCTCGGTAGCACTGAGCTTCCTGGAGAAGAACGCCAACGGCTGCCAATCCTCTCCAACCTGCTGCTGCAGCGCCGCTCCTACAGTGAAATCGGACGCGTCGCAGAACAAAGCGAGTGGTGCGTCGTCCCTCGGGTGCGTTAACAACGTCGCCTGCCTCAAACCATCCTTTGCTTCGATGAAAGCCGCGACAGCCTCGTCGGTCCACGCCAACTTGGCATTGCCCTTGATGCCGTCGTGCAAAAGGTTGTTGAGAGGTGCCAGCACCTGCGCAGCCCTGGACATGAAACGCCTGTAAAAATTTAACATACCCAGGAACTGTCTCAGTTGTTTTGCGGTGACCGGCTGTGGGTAGTTGGTGATCGCCTCCACCTTTGATTCCAAAGGACTGGTGCCTCTGGAAGAAACGGCGTACCCCAGGAACTTGACCTGTGCCTGGTCGAAAACGCACTTCGCGCCGTTAACGGTCACACCGTACTTGTCGAGGCGCGTGAACACCTCGGTCAAGTGGCGCAAGTGTTCTCCTTCTGTCGAAGATGCCACCAGTATATCGTCGATGTACGCGTACACAAAGTCTATACCGCGTAGCACCTCGTCGATAAAACGCTGAAACGTTTGTGCCGCGTTTCGCAACCCGAACGACATACCGGGGAACTCGAACAATCCGAAGGGTGTTGTTATCGCAGTTTTGGCAATGTCTTCCGCGGCCACTGGGATCTGGTTGTATGCCCGCACCAAGTCCAGAGTCGAAAACACCGTCTTCCCGTGAAGCGCGTGCGAAAAGTCCTCGATGTG
>NW_027588605.1:0-1107 GCF_028453695.1 Augochlora pura | reverse complement strand
CATTATTAACCCAAATGTGGAATGTATATTTTTGAATGCGTTCCCCTACATTGGAAATCTAGATTACTTCGAGAGAAACTGACAGGCTGGATGGTTCCTCGTAGTTAGACTCGTTGACGCAACGGAGTATTATGGGGAACGTGTTAGCGGGTTCAAAGGACGACACTCTCTCCCAGTACATATGTTGAGACGAGCCCACGTGAAGTCTATTGGGAGTACAAATTAGTTCGGTCCGATCTTTTGTGGTGGAAAATGCATTTATTTCGAGAACAAAATGAATTAACAGATTAATCAAAGTATTGTCTATCGCTGTTTACTACTTTTCCCCACCTCTCAGGCAATTTTCGAATTCCATCTAAAAAAAATATCACGTCTTTTGAGGCGATCCAAGTTACAAGCCAATTTTCGATTTCTGTGAAAGAAGTGACCTGCCAAATCGTGCTGTATCTGCCGGAACAACCAGTAATCAGAAGGAGCAATGTCCGGCGAGTACGGCGGGTACGGTAAAATATCCCACTTGAGTGTTTCCAAATAATTTTTCACAACTTTTGCGACATGAGGCTGAGCGTTATCATGGAGAAGAATGACTTTGTCATGTCTCCGATCGTACCCAATTGCCAAACGGCACCCAATTGCCTTCCTTGTGAATCATTCCCATAGATGTCAATCGAACGGAAACTGCTTGTTGGGTAACGCCCAATGATTCTGCAAGCTCCTCTTGAGTTTGACTCGAATCTTCATCGAGTAATGCCTCTAATTGTTTGTCTTTAAATTTTTTGGCTGCCCAGAGCAAGGCTTGTCTTCAACGCTAAAATGACCATTCTTAAAGCGTCGAAACCATTCCCTACATGATTTATCAGTTGGAGCATTGCCACCATAGACTTCAACAAGCATTCGATATGCTTCAGCTGCACTTTTCTTCCAATTAAAGCAGAAAACTAAAATCTCCCGCAAATGCTGCTTAGTTAACACAAAACTTGACATATTCAACAGAGTAAATGACAGATGTATTAAATGAAACTCAAAGCAATATAAACTGAATGTTATTGGCAGATATCTAATCTCTCAGAAACAATTGAAATCAGTTGTTACTATGAAACAGTCATA
>NW_027588604.1:0-1108 GCF_028453695.1 Augochlora pura | reverse complement strand
ACGGAACAACCACGCTGTCGACGGCCGGGCGAGTGATCGGGGGCCGCGTGGAGAGCGTTAGGGCAGTATCCGGGGATTCCAGATTTCACGCGATCCTTGCCGAGTTCCCGGATGTCGCGCGCCCATCGGGAGGACACCGTACGACAAAACACGAGACGCGTCATCACATTAGAACGACCCCGGGCCCCCCGGTGTCTTTCAAACCGCGACGCCTCGCCCCCGACAAGTTGCGGATCGCAAAAGCCGAATTCGAAGCCATGGTGAGGGACGGAACAGCGCGGCGTTCCGAGAGCTGTTGGTCATCGGCCCTCCACCTGGCACCGAAGAAAGGAGACGAATGGCGACCCTGTGGGGATTATCGCGCGTTGAACGCGAGGACGATTCCAGACAAGTATCCGGTACCCTACATCGAAGATTTCGCGCAACGTCTGGCCGGCAAGACGGTCTTCTCGACAATAGACCTAGTGCGGGCTTATAATCAAGTACCAATGAATCCGGACGATACTCCCAAAACGGCGATCACCACACCTTTCGGGCTGTTCGAGTTCCCTTGGATGTCGTTCGGCCTACGAAACGCGGCCCAGACGTTCCAACGGTTCATGGACGTTGAAGTTCATAAACGAACACGGAGTGCTGGTGAATTGCGCGAAGTGCGTTTTCGGAGTGCCAGAAGTGTCATTTCTGGGATATTCCGTGTCCGCGGGTGGTACACGACCCTTGCCGCAAAAAGTCGAGGCGATTCGAACATTCCTGCGCCCAAAGTCAGTAAAAGAACTGCGACAATTTCTGGGCATGTTGAATTTTTACCGACGTTTCGTACCCGCGGCCGCACGAGCCCAGGCGCCCCTAAATACGCAACGTCAAGGGCCGAACTCCCGCCGACTGGACTCCCGACAGAATCGTCGCGTTCGAACGATGCAGAGACAGCCTCGCACAGGCGGCTTTGCTCGCGCACCCCGATGTCTCGCTGCCCATGGCACTTTTTACAGACACCTCAGATTTCACGGTGGGCGCCGCGTTACAGCAGCGGTCCGGCGACGGATGGCAACCGCTGGCGTTTTTTACAAAAAAATCAACCCAGGCCGAACAAAAGTATAGTCCATACGAC
>NW_027588603.1:0-1108 GCF_028453695.1 Augochlora pura | reverse complement strand
ATAAATACATCAATCAAAATTATTAGGTAAATACTAGTGAATTGGCTAGGATAATGAGCATCCTCCCACGCATAATCCTCAGCATCGTGCAGACAGAACCAAGATTTGGTGCAACATCTATTTATACTCTCGCGGTTTCTAAAAGTCGCGCACCTGTGAAAGGTGGAATATGAAGAAAAAAATTGTCTAAACGTGGAAAAATCGTTAGAATAACCGTGTTTTATCGAATGCCGACCATTCCGGCGATAGCAGCCACAGAATAGTAAGAGAGAGAGAGAAAGAGAGAGAGAGAGGACCGGCGGGACCGCGCCTTAATGGAAACGAGCTAACGACCCGTGGAAACGTAAACGCAGTCACGTACTCGCGGGTAACGATCGACGAGTGACCAATCAATGGTCATTATTTATGGTTATGGGTATGGCTACAGGCCACGGCTACTTTTCGTACGATCCCGTGGGCCCGAGAAACACCTTAACGAGTGGCCTGGAAAAATGTGAGCGGCGCTGGTAATCGGCGCGCGCTCGCTCGCTCGCAGGCGAATGAAAACGCGGTGCCGGGCCGCGCGCGCCGCTGCCGGTCCGCCTCGAGTTTTGCGAGCGGTATCTCCGCGCGTCCGCGACTGTCCCACGGTCACACGATGCTCCGGGCCGCGTTATTGTCGCACGGCGATTCGGAACGCGGTGCTTTTTGTCCAGGAATTTCGATGGATCCCGAACTCCGCCGAATATTTCGCTCGAAGGGGAAAGGAATCTGGCCGGCCGAACGCGAGCAACCACTCGCGACGCGAACCTTTTCGAGGACGTTATCGATCAGGCCTTTTTGCCACCCTCCCGAGGCGTTCATGTCCCCGGTTTTCTGCGAGCCGATACTTCTCGGAGTTTATCCGCTGACACTTTGGCTACCGGAAGTTTATTAACGCGGCCGGCGGCTTCCAAGTCGAGGCGATCGATTTCTGATTTTTCTGCTCTATTTTTGAATGGATTGATCTGTACCTGTACCTACCTGGAATAATCTCGGAGATATCGTATCAGGCGAAGTATTCGGAGCAAGAAAAATATCGTTCCATTTTTTACATTATTCGTCGTTTTCTTTACCGAAGCAATCGAGC
>NW_027588602.1:0-5607 GCF_028453695.1 Augochlora pura | reverse complement strand
GGCGAAATCCGATTTGTAATGGAAATGCAGTGTCCAACGCCGGTCTAATCCTTCGGCGGCTGTCCGGAGCCTTTTGTACGCTTCTGTTCGCCGCCTGAAAAAAAAGATGGAGGAAAACCGGGGGGAGGGGGTCCGCGAAGCACGGTCATAATCGAGGAGTCTTTTTTCGCGTGGAAATGATCAGCTTTCTGGATACTGCCGCGATAATTCGTCAAGCATTAAACGCGATGGGATTACGATAAAAACCTGCTCTTTTCAAAGCTGCTTAAACAATAAACATTTCGTATCATTGGTTTCGGGTTTCGCGAGAATTACGTAATTAATTTCTCGAGAAGATAGGCTTTTCATTGATTCGCGTGACTCAACCTGTTTCCGATTTGATCGAGATTCCATTGTTTACCGTTTTCTTAACAAATTCGAAACGACGACGCTTCGTACAACAAAAACAAGGACCTATTAAAATTTCTGAGAGATACAGGTTTAATAAACAAAATATAAGGTCTATTTAACGTTTTAGATACTACGCGCCACTATAGTGGCTTTCGCGAATGGCTCGTGCTTTACTCGATTGTTTTATTATTTATTAAAGCAAACAATTAAAGTGAAAGTGTGTATATACAATACAATATTAAGAAAAGAATATATGTTATTAGTACTATATATAGATATCCGGAAAAAATATATATTAAGAGAAAATCGTGATTTAGTTACGAAAAATTTTATTTGCGAAAAATCCTGCCGTATCTAAAAGGTTAAATAGAAGGTCGCTAATAGCCTTGCAGTTGATGCGACGTAAAACCTCTAAGAAAAAAAAAAAACGCTTCGTAATATTTTACGATCGTTCAAAGTGCACAGGAATTCGTGAACGAAACAAAGTTTTATCTGTTTCTTCGTACCCGCAGATGCGATCGATTGTTTCGATGAACGACCGTGAAATGAGAAACGCCGGGCGCTCTTTTTTCATAACGCGGACGTGGATGGACGAGGGACTTCTGCAGCCGGGGGTAATCGAATTACATTCGCCGGGCGCGAGCCAAATTGGTTGAACTGCAACGGAAACGCATTGCCCGCGTGAAGAAGAAGAATCGTGGGACGTCGGGGGCTCCGGGCTCTCTCTCTCTCTCTCTCTCTCTCTCTCTCTCTCTCTCTCTCTCTCCGGGGTTGAATTGCGAGAATAAGGACGGATGGGGTGTAAAGGGAACGGCGCTAGAAGTAACCCGGACCGCTGAACGCGGACCGTCGATCGTTATTAAAAGCTGAAAATATCCTTCCACGCGCGGCGGAGGATATGACGCCGGCGATAAGTCCGAGACGAACAACGAAAGGGTGGGGGGAGGACGAAAGTGTGGGGCGGGGGAGGAGGACGATGGAGGCGGGGGTGTCGTTAACGATCTAATACCGGAGCCACCGTCGAAGTGGTTGCTCCCTTACCCCCCCTCGTTCCACCTATCCAGACACACACCGCGCGGTGGGCACCCTTCGGTCCTTCACGGCGAACAAGGGAGGGGCTGGTCGTCGAGAACCCGTGGGAGGGGGCACACGGGTCCGCCACCCACGATTCCGCTTGCGGGCACTGTAATTTGCTGTATGCATGCATCCAGAGATGGATAGACACGGCCGGGCAGCCGAGCAGGTCCGGGAGATCTATGGATTTATGCAAATGCAGGCAGTTAGAGTCCCGAGCAGCCTCCGCCGTTGAATAATGCGTTGATAAGATAGGAGCCCGGTGCTCATATGCCGCTACCTACCCTACCATCCGCCATTGATTTGTCACCCTTCCGTTCGCCCCGTCCGCCGCCCAAACCTTCGTTCCTGTTTCCCAATGAATTTCCACGAAAAAAGAAAACCAAGATCGTCGTCCCATCTTCCCCCGCTGCGCCGCTTCGCTGCTGCGCAACTTCTTCCTCACCTTCTTCAAGATTTCGGATGTTATTATCTGTCTTGATTTAAATGTCTTTCTTTTTTTAATTTTTCAGCGATGCCTTGGACAGAGAACGAAGGGACAAATTGAGATCTTAGAAATTCTGCGAGAATTTTATAAACATATTTTTATTTTATATATATATATTTATTTATTTTATGTATAATTTTTTTAGAAGGGTATAATTTCTTAAATGTTTATGCCGTGCCTGAATTTACTCGAATGCTTAAATATTAATAACAAAGGATTAGAATTTTATTCCAATTTCAAAAAACCGAATAACATCCATATTTAACAATTCACTACTAATAATTTCCACCCTTCTATGTAAGGGTGGCTTCAATACCTAATTGTTATCTACCCTCTATCCTAGAAAGCCATTTATCTATCTATACATAAAACGCAATGATTCAGAGTTGACAACCAGTTAAAAAATTCATTGTTCATTGCGTGCACCTGTAATGACGTACACATGTCAGCGCGTCTTCCAGGTCGTTAATCTGTAAGTGAAACAAAAGCATCTCACGGGATGGGTTTCCGCGAGTAAGATCTAAGATCTCTGGAGAGATTGCCGGGCTACTCCACCGCGGAGATGGTTCGTTAGCAGAAGGAGGCGAAACTCTAAGTCCTGGCGCAAATACCGTCGATTACGTGCCGGCGGGTGTACCCACCAGTCGACCTCTCCGGGTTCTCCTTCGCCTACCTGTTCTGTCGGGTGACGTTACCTCTATAAGAGATCTCTCGAGAGGATGAGTTGTACATATTACGACTGTGATTGCCACGGTTATGAATCCCCGGAAATTTAACCGATAACCAAATAATGCTAACCTTCAGTTACAGATTGCTGGATTCGCCTTAAAATCGGTAATAACGTCATCGAAAAAATTCACATAGTTCCATTTGAAGAAACATCGATGACCTTGAAATCTCAAAAAATGTGACCTTTAAAAGAAAACAATTTCCACCGCAACATGCGCTGACATAACCTGACATAACCTAACGATTATTCGGTGGATTGTTAACCAAACGATTTGTTCCTCAAGCATTTCCGCGTATCGTTAACCCCTTGCACTATAATAACGAGTCAGACTCGTGACAAGGCTTTCATGCAAAATCTACTGAATATTAATATTATCAATTTCTTTTAAATCGAAAACAAATTTAATTCATCTGTGATCAAAGTTTAAAAATTAAATTAAATAAAAATAGCAGAAGAAACAACAATTCTCTAGTCCTATTATTAAAAATATTAAGAATAAATAAGTGCTAATCAACGCAGCATGAAGGGAGTCATAGTGCAAGGGGTTAACGATAACGGAGAAATCGTTTTGTAACACTTTATTTGCCCCACCCTGTATAATAATATAAATGTTCATAAGCGCTGGTAACCGGCGTAAAGGGTTAACTATATTTCCAACTCGAATTGAGACAATTAACGTCCGTCGCAACTAACAAGATCGACAGGAACGATCCGAGGTTCGAGATCGTCGTTCCGATTCGCGGGTCAAAGATCGCGGCGAAACAATCGCGAACGGGGCCCGAGAGGTAATAGTACAGGAAACTACCTATCCGGCGCAACGAATTGCCGCGTCTCTCGTATTTCATCCGCCGGTTAAATCGATCGTACACCTACGGCCCCGCCGAATAATTCCTGTCGCAAGCAGAATAGGTAAACCTGGAATTTATTGCGCGTCCGTTGCACACGACTCGCGAGAGAACTCGGGGAAATCGGTATCAGACATTCTCAGGACTCGCACCAATTATCCCCCCGGCCGTACTGAATGGCCGGGGCGAAGATATTTTATCCAGGCCGGAAGTACGTATTGTCAAAAATTCCGGCTGTCCGCGCATCTCTTCGCGCATATTTTTCCGCGATCGAGAACGAGGGAAAAATAAAAACAGAATTTCTGTCGGGGCCACCGCGCGATTCGCTGGGCTAACGAGCCTGCGCAACGAACAGCAATTTGGGAGTCGTTTCCGGTTACAACAGCGATAGCACAAATGACGCGAAAAAATTGAAATTGGGAATAACTAAACTTTCCGAGCTCTGAAAACGATTAAAAAGTACTACCTTATAAAAATGACAAGATTTATTTAACGAAGTACCGCACAATTTTTATAACAACGCGTGCCTGAATAATTACGTGTATTCAACAATATTTAATGGAAGCAACTCTACGACTTCGGTAATTACGAAATCATGTACATAAAACCGGTAATTTGACCGGCAGTGGTAGACTTAGTGTTAAACGTTTGTTGGAGTTTCAGTTTATCATTACATAAATGTTCCGCGTCGAATACGGGGAGCAGAAGTTAGGTAGATTTTTCATCCTAATTGCTCCTGCGCAGTTGCGAATTATAATTCGCACTGTAAATCTGTGAGCCTCTGTGTTCCGTGTAAATTTCAATAAATAGTTCAACAATTACCTTAATTACGTCGACGGGTCGACGATAAATTCTTTTTTCAATAAATTCTTCGTTCTGTGTCTCGCTTGTTTATTTCAGGAATTGCCGCATAAAATCTGTGGTCGAGCAACAAAGAAGCCGGTGAAAAATAAGAGAAACCGCGGTTACTCTAATAAAAGAACTAAAGAACGCGGGGAGAGCGACGGTCGTTTATTTTTCGATGCCGACGGCTGACAAGTTGAAGCGGCTCCCAGCGTCCCGGGACCCCCGGTGAAAATGAGAGGTCAGCACGTGTTAAGCCTGCAATTTACAGAATAATTAGCCGTATCGAATGGCCCGGCTCGCCTCGAGGCGAACGCGCCGTGGATCCTTCATCAGCACGGACAGCGCCGGTGAAAATTCCACCCCGGGGTTACGTAGAGGAGATCCCGTGGAACACGTACGAAACACCTGGATTAAAACTGTTCCGTCCTATTTCGACTCCGCGATGATGCATCGCTCCGAACTTTACTCTCCACGGCTGACACGCGTCCCACAAGTTGCCTCGCAAATACGGCGACCGGAGTTATCGTTCTTAACTCTTTTTTTGTCTCTCGATTCGAAAATTACTCGGAGCTCGAGTTTAAGCACTGGAAAGGTAAAACGTAGAATTTTTTGTGTTACATACATTATTGCAATATATAACGTATACGATATATAATATATAATAATAAAAATAAGTTTTATATAGAGAAGCAACGACTGCTTTAAAATATCGGAAAATATAACCTATTTAACCTATTATACCTAACATAACCTATTCATAAAAATCGTTTCTATTAGGATAATTGTCACGTCAGAAATATCGATCTCCTTCACGATAGTTTTGGTACAGTTCAATAGAGAGACTGCTTAAACTTTTACCGTTGATTATATACAGCAAGTTTTCACTCGGTGCGACGCTCCAAAGAATTTATGAACATATCCATATTTTTTAGAACATGACCGAGTGTTTAACCCTTTGCACTCGAAGCCATTTTAACTGTAATTCTAAGATAACTTCTCTGACATGTATCATTTCCATTTCATAAGGTAAAGAGGTTATGTTCAATTGAAATTAAATTCTGTACTTTTTTTTTTGGTTGGCAACACTTTACCGCACAAATGGCGCAAAATTCAAATCTTGCGTGAATTTCTTCACTTATACCTTTCTTATTTATATAATTTCCGATGAATATAGAAAAATTGGCGTCGCTGTTCCATTCTCAATTTCGCCCTCAATACGCTGCTTTTTGCATTAT
>NW_027588601.1:0-1108 GCF_028453695.1 Augochlora pura | reverse complement strand
CAATAATTTCTCTTTGAAATGAAAACGTTGATGCAATTAAATTCTAATTAAACCAGCTTTATTCATAGAAAAGCATTTAAATAAAAGTAGTATTTTCTTATAAATGATACTATACATATATGAATCCTAAATTGTGGATCTTTATAAAAAATAAAAATTCTATATATTCACTGCAAAAAGTAGAAACTAAATGGAATGTTGTGCCTTGCTTTAATGATTTTATATGATTGTAACTAATGTCTTGATTACATTGGCATCCTCCATGTATTATAATGATGACAAACGTATAAATCGTATTGTATAAGACAGTCCTTATGTATTCAATCGTTTGTTAGAGCTGATCAATTGAGGCATACAAGGCAATAATACTTCTTATCTCCTTTATCATTATACATTCTATTCTTGTACATGCTTTTGTTGTTTTCACGATCCTTTTGATTCAAAGAACTTTTCTGTTCAATTATTTCCTGTTTTCCTCTTATCCTGCTCTTATTTTGTCTTTTGTAGAAGCCAACTTTCTTCTCTATTTAAATCATTCTACGGAGGAACTTAATGAAAAGATATTATCAGTGTTTTATCAACCAAGATTTCATAATCACTTTATAAATAAGATACATCCTTTTGTAGATCGTATTCATCCGTTAGTAAATACAATGAGTCCCACTTTAAGTCATAGTTGCTATCTTGCTTAAATATTTGATCCTTTTCTAGATCATATTCTATTTTTATAAATAACATTAACCCTTTGACAATCCTTTGTTCACCATTTTACAAATAAAATTTACTCTAATTTTAATTAAATTCATGCGTATTGTTTCATGAATGAGTATATAATTTCATATTAATTTCAATAATTGAATAAAATTTCATTTTATGTGCAGAAAGGTAAATGCCCTTTGCAAAAGCATATTAAAGCCTATTTGCAAAAAGACGATATGATCTGTAAAATGATTTAGTTGGAGTTTGAAAAAGTGAATACGTGCTGTGAAAGTATTCATTTTTGTATCGTAAACGGTGGATTTTGTGCATTGTTGACAAAAATTACCAAAAAAAAAATGAGACAAAAGGATCGAATAATAAAATTCAACATTGAATTTTCTTCCTTGGT
>NW_027588600.1:0-1108 GCF_028453695.1 Augochlora pura | reverse complement strand
AAGTTGTATAAAATGGCAACGCTATAATAAGTTTAAATAAATATCTTTGATTTCCACTTAAAATGGCTCCGACTGCAAAGGGTTAGACCCGCTTAGGAAATTGTCGGAACGGAGTCCTCGGTATGAGCGCCACTTAAAGCGACCCGCCCGGAGAAAAATGCACGGACATAGGGGCATCATGGCGGCGGTAGAAGCGTGCTGTCTGCCGACTCGCTCGCGCTATCAGCGATGGCTGTGCAGCGTCCAGTCGCACGCACAAGAGGAACTTTTCTTTCGCGTGAACAACGAACATGTATAATAATTTAAGAGTCATAATTTACGACTCTTGTTCGACGGAGCTATTTTTGAGCCGACATTTTCCAGATCTTGTCAATTAAAATTCTTGTTTATTGGAGTCTTTTCCGAAGGTCCTCGACAGCAAACAGAGACAACTTCCAATGTAAAGGGTGTCCCAAAATTCACGCAAGAAGTAATTTTGATAGAAAACACAAATTTATAATTAAAAATTGTAAATTTTTTATTATAAAAAAAATGCGTTGTTCTTTTGTGTAGCGCTCCATCTTTAATAACCCTGAACTGTCAGCTGTCATTCTGTATTTTTTGTTTGGTTTGCAACACTTTACCGCACAAATGGCGCAAAATTCAAATCTTGCGTGAATTTTGGGATACCCTTTAGATAGTGTTTACATATTAGTAGAAGGTAGTCTTTCTGTGTCGTTGGCACAGTTCCTGTACCATAATTGTAACGCGAGAAATTAAAGATAGCACGCGCGTGCTATATTTTTCTTTAGGTGTATAGTATATGAGAAAATCACCGCGACGCGTCGAGACACAAATATCGCGAACGATCACTCTCGCCCGATCAGGAAGCCGAGTCGATACATCCTGATAGTCGACAGACGTTGTATATCATACCTTGTATATCTATATATTAAAGAAAACGTGACTCCGCGCCGCGCATAATTATCGCAATCAACCTATCCACAGCCACCCGACACGCTGCTCTCTCTCTCTTTCTCTCTCTCTCTCTTTCTTTCTCTCTCTCTCTCTCTCTCTCTCTTTCGCTCTCGCTCTCTCGCCCCGCGAGTTTTCGATCGACGGAATCGCG
>NW_027588599.1:0-1108 GCF_028453695.1 Augochlora pura | reverse complement strand
GTATTTCGGCGAGATTTCTGGCGAAAAGAAGCACCGCACCGTTTCGTCGCTCGGGGCTCGGCCGCCGCCAGGTCGGATTCTCAATATTCTCGTTTATTACCGGCGGTCCCGCGCCTTTGCCTTGCACTTTACGGCGGGGGTATTTCTTTCGCAACGAGCGCCCGTGGCACAGCCCCCGCGTCTGGACCGACGACGACCGCCGCCGACTCTTCCCGCGGTCGATGCGCGGCCCGCACCCCTGAACTTGGGATGATTATCGTCGAGACAGGGAATCGTGCCAAGACGGGTTTTTGCCTTTGACATTCGCCGCGGCCCTGTTCCAACTTTACATTTTACCGGGCTCTTAAACATTAGCGCGCGCGATCTAATTAGCTGTTGCCGCGAGAATGAAATTCCGTGGCGCGGGGATCCGTCTTGCTTCCGAACAACTAACGGCGGAGACGCGACCTGTCACGATCGCCTTTTACAAGGGAAATTACACGAGTCGACGCAATGTAAATATGACTGTGACAAGGATTTAATGTTAACTTAACGCGAGTGTAATTTAAATCAATCGGCGCAGCGAGTTGCAGCAATTTGCAGCGAGCCGATGCCGCGAGCGAACAGCGTTAAGGTTATGGTCGCGTTTCATAATAGCCCTCGCGATTAAAAATATAAGCGTAAGGGTAGTTTATTGAAAATACGAGCTAAAATTATGCTACTATTTTTTTTAATTTCTATTTCTTTATTAGCACAGTCTATCGCTAGATTATGGAAATATAAAATTATTATTTATAGCGCTGTGCTTTTTTTTTAATATGAATTTCTAATAAATCCGAGTAAATGGAATGCAATTCTGTATAAAAGGTTAAAAATATTTTAAGAATACCGTCATACTAGTTTTTGACAAATTGAGTAGGGAAATCAATTTTTTGACAATTTAAATATGAAAATCAATTTCTTTCCAAATTAAATTCAGAAATTAATTTTTTGGCAAATTAAATAAGAAATTAAATTTTCATCCCCCTTCCGTTTTTTGCGGTTAACAGAGGAACGTTTTATTTCACGGAAAGATCCGAATGAAACGATAGCAGGACGACCGGCGGGGGAAAGAACCCCTTTCCGTCTC
>NW_027588598.1:0-1108 GCF_028453695.1 Augochlora pura | reverse complement strand
CCCATCACTACCTCGGAGTATTTTGCCCTACCACCCCGTTGGTGCGTGAGAAGGTGTTCGTCACCCGCCACCAACGGAACAAAGTAATATTCGATTATACACAATGCTGGGTTTTATCAATGGATTCAGACCGTCTATAGCGAACGTACATTAGAAGCGCTCCCTGAATTGGGTTATATTTATAACAATGAGTGCACACAGAGGTGCAGGAAATGACTTGGTCAGTGATAGAGGGGCAGCTATCACCAGTGTGAATGTAGGTAGAGAGGCATGGGGGTGTCCCCATGTATCATACAGCAAAAGATGTCCTTCCGCCGACATGGAGGCAAGACCGGGAACTCTGGACCCGCGAAGTGGACCAAACCGGCACCTTTGCAGGAGGTCTTAACGCTGCTTTTCCAGCCGTAGGTGGAAACAATTGCTGTTTCCGTGCGTATGCCCATAGTGGCGAGGCCGCACACCAGAGCCACCCTCTAGGTGGCCTGGTTGAGATTAAGACCCCGTTAAAGCCCGGATCGGCCTCCACCTCGGACGGCACCAGTGGAGCCTTACAACCTCCACCGAACTGCACTTCGAGGTAAAAAACAGCGATCTACTCTTGCAGCGACACCGATTGCACCTTGATTGGAGCCTGCACAACTCAATTGTTGCAGAAGGAAATCAAGGATAGAATCCGTGCGTCTGCTAGCGGCGTATTCCATAGAGCGGGAATCGTCAACAAATACAGTCCACTAATCCCCCTGCGCTACGCAGTGAGGTGTGGCGTTCCCCCTCCGATCGCACGAGCCTCGTTGCGAGAATCGTGAGGAAACAAAGGAACGCGTATAAGAAGGTATAATCTAATCAATTACTTCTTCACGTTTGTCAATAGGCGCCCAAGGCACTGACCTGCATCACGGCAGAACGTACATAAAACCAGCCAGGAATATACGACCACTGTAGCGGTGCTGGCTGGGATCCCTGACGAAAAAGGAAATATTCAAAGGGTTGTACTTCTAACACCAGGACATAAATCAACGGCAAGCCCTTCTCAGGGCTCGTGAAGGAAATAAAAGAATTGTACCGATTGATATCTCCTTGCTCTAATCCGTATCCCTCGTATCCGGAC
>NW_027588597.1:0-1108 GCF_028453695.1 Augochlora pura | reverse complement strand
GGAGCCCCGCAAGATGGCCGCCGGTGCGGACGTGCTTCTGAGTCGCTCCGCGCTTCAATCTTCGTTTCGTGGGGAAAATCACTCAATTAAATTGTGAAAAGTGCATCAGGCGAACAATGGACTGAAAGTGATCGTGCGTGATAAGTGCAGAGACCAATAAGCGCTTCCAAAAGCTTTAAACAGACTCTAAAAGACAATTGACGCCGACCACGTGGCGGCGCCATTACGCGTGTCGGGAAAATCGATCTGTGTGCCCACCCCATGGAGCAGATCGATCTTGGAAGCGGACTAACGAAAAGTGCAGCTCGTGACACGTATTCTGACGCAGTGGTAGTGCGGGTGGACATTTATTTTAGAAGATACAGCTTCCCAAAGTTGACGATGACCGGGAGCGCTGACGACCACGTGGCGACCACGTGGCGACCGCGGACGTTTTCCGGCAAACAAGAGACAAGGATGGCTTTTCATCGAATTTATGCACTTACGAACTGTTTAGTGAAGTGATAGTGTCTTGTGCGCCGCAGTGATAGTGCAATAGATCAGGATTAATAGCTTAATTTCTTAAAATCACTACGTAACGGCCGGCCGTTACGGTCGCGATCGATAGATCGATCGTCGACCGCGTGGCGGCTGTGACGTTTCTGCAACTTTTCCCATTACCTAGATTACTTCTGTTTATTCTAATCTCTATTTTACTTATAACTAGATATCCATAGTTAATATAGCGCTCAGTGAACCACAGAATTAGCATTAATATACAGGATTTACTCTCTTAGAAATCTAGATAGTATATCGAAACGGGCGACCATGGCGGCGGCGATCGATTGATCGATCGCTGGCCGCGTGGCGGCCGTAGTGTTTCTCAATAATTTCCAACACATTAATCAATCTTTTTCAATTTTATTCTTCTTGATACTCCGTCTTAAACGTCCATAGCTGCAATAGAACCCAGTGATACGCGGAATTTGTGATAATAATTAGGAATATCTCTTCTAAATTTTGATAATATATCGAAACGGCCGGCCGTGACGGCCGCGATCGATTGATCGATCATTGGCCGCGTGGCGGCCGTAGTGTTTTTCAATACGTTCAACGCATTAATAAATTT
>NW_027588596.1:0-1109 GCF_028453695.1 Augochlora pura | reverse complement strand
TTTATGCAGTCTACGTACCGCCGAAACTGGCTCGGAATTTCCAGGCTTCGATCTCGTCGCAGGGAAATCGAGACGAATGCCATCTTAGCTTAATCCTTTGCACTCGAAGGCATTTTAACTGGAAATCTGAAGTAATCTTTCCGGTTTTATAGCATTTCCATTTTATATGACAATGTATATTTTATGCATATGTAGTTGATTCTCGTCATTCGTATCGACAGAACATAACCTTAACAATTCCTAAAATCCAAATTTTATTAGTATAAAGATTATTTTGCAATGTGATGGAACAATTTTATGGTGAGTCACAGTCACCAATCGAGTGCAAAGGGTTAACTCCTTGCACTATAATAACGAGTCTTAACGAGTCGACTTTAGAATTTTATGCAAGCTATACTAAATGTGACTATTATTAATTTCTTCCGCGTCGAAGTAGAAATAAATTCTTCTGTTATCAAAGTATAGAAACGAAGGTAAATAAAGGGAATAAAGAAAAGAAAAATTGTTTGGTTCTGTTAGGAAATTTATTAAATAGGAATAAGTGCTAATCGTCACTGCATGAAAGGGGCAATAGTGCAAGAGGTTAAACACGCTATAGCAAATGTACCTATGTGGAAGGTACTTATCTTTAAGAGCACTTATTTAGAAGGCAACTTGAAAACTTGTTTCACCAGGTCTTCCTTCGCATTTTTCTCTATTTTCAGCAATATTTTCGTGTCCGATTCGCTTGGACCTCGTTCCTCTCTTTCTGGCAATCGAGACAGCTAATTCTCATCTCGGATAAAAACCTGACATAACCTAATCACAACTCACACGTTCCCCTAACCATCAACGCACCAACTTTTCATAGCAATATTATATCATAGTAACATTCCTCTGCGACGACGATTTCCCGCGTTTTCCAGGTAAATAACGCGCGGCGCGCGACGGAACGATTAAACCGAAAGAAGATGGCAGCGAGGGATCCGCGATCGCGGCTCGTTGTCCGCGAACGCATCGCGCATAGGAATTCCGCGCGGCGACGGAACGTGCGCGGAAACGGACAGTGGTTTCCCGACGTAGTTGCCGCGTCGCGACAGATTCGGGGAACGGCGTTAACGACGAAGAAC
>NW_027588595.1:0-1109 GCF_028453695.1 Augochlora pura | reverse complement strand
GGGAAAGTTATTGAAAACTCGCCCAAAATCCAAAAATGAGCCCCAGACGGCCTAATACACCCGATTATTTGATTCAAAAAATCATAAAAAAATCCCAGGCAGTTCTACGGTAATGTAGCTTCCGGTATCGTAAAGTAGACACTTTCAGCTTCAATTTGAGCTACCTGAAGTCCAAATTGCTCCTCGGGAAAGTTATTGGAAACACGCCCAAAGTCCAAAAATGAGCCCCAGACGGCGTCATACCCCCGTTTATTTGATTCAAAAAATCATAAAAAAATCCCAGGCCGTTTTAGGGTAATGTGGCCTCCGGTATCGCAAAGTAGACACTTTCAGCTTCAATATAAGCTACCTGAAGTCAAAATTGCTCCACGGGAAAGTTGTTGAAAACTCGCCCAAAGTTCAAAAAAGAGCCCCAGAGGGCTCAATACCCCCGATAGATCGATTCAAAAAATCATAAAAAAATCCCAGGCCGTTTTAGGGTAATGTAGCCTTCGGTATCGTAAAGTAGACACTTTCAGCTTCAATATAAGCTACTTGAAGTCCAAATCGCTCCATGGGAAAGTTATTGAAAACTCGCCCAAAATCCAAAAATGAGCCCCAGACGGCCTAATACACCCGATTATTTGATTCAAAAAATCATAAAAAAATCCCAGGCAGTTCTACGGTAATGTAGCTTCCGGTATCGTAAAGTAGACACTTTCAGCTTCAATTTGAGCTACCTGAAGTCCAAATTGCTCCTCGGGAAAGTTATTGGAAACACGCCCAAAGTCCAAAAATGAGCCCCAGACGGCGTCATACCCCCGTTTATTTGATTCAAAAAATCATAAAAAAATCCCAGGCCGTTTTAGGGTAATGTGGCCTCCGGTATCGCAAAGTAGACACTTTCAGCTTCAATATAAGCTACCTGAAGTCAAAATTGCTCCACGGGAAAGTTGTTGAAAACTCGCCCAAAGTTCAAAAAAGAGCCCCAGAGGGCTCAATACCCCCGATAGATCGATTCAAAAAATCATAAAAAAATCCCAGGCCGTTTTAGGGTAATGTAGCCTTCGGTATCGTAAAGTAGACACTTTCAGCTTCAATATAAGCTACTTGAAGTCCAAATCGCTCCA
>NW_027588594.1:0-1109 GCF_028453695.1 Augochlora pura | reverse complement strand
TGACGCAGCGACGATCAAACAATCTCGACGCAACACTAATATCAGCATAATATTTGAAACCACCATCAACAACTCCATTAACTCCTTCTGCATTGCAAAAGAGATTATCCCAGAGACCCAATTCGGTTTCAGACACAAACATTCGACCGTATACGCGATATCCAAATTCACCTCGGACATTTGTTGGACCAGAAATGCCGACGAATGTGCTGGTGCAATATGCATTGACTTAGAGAAAGCTTTTGATACAGTTTGGCTGGATGGATTATTCT
The DNA here is from genome assembly GCF_028453695.1 of Augochlora pura. Classification (NCBI taxonomy): domain Eukaryota; kingdom Metazoa; phylum Arthropoda; class Insecta; order Hymenoptera; family Halictidae; genus Augochlora; species Augochlora pura. The sequence continues at coordinate 837 of NW_027588594.1, read as the reverse complement.
TCAAACTCGCGAAGAAAGCATTCCCTCATCACCTAATTAAGATGATCTGGAACATGCTACGCGATAAAAGTTTTTATGTCTCAGATGGCGAAACCACCTCCTCCCGCAGCTCCAAGATAAACAAGGGACTACAACAGGGCACCGTGATCTCACCCATATTATTTAATACATTTTTAAGCGATTTACAGCACATGTACGGCCTAAATAGCGACGATGTCAAATCAACCATAGCATTCGCAGACGATTTAATAATATACAGCAAACACACAAAACCATCCAAAATACAAACCGAATTACAAAACACTTTTAAACAGATACAAGATTACTTTCATACATGGAAACTTAAAATTAACATTAATAAATGCGAGACAATTCTATTCAGATCCTATATCTCCAAAATTTCCAACGCAAACAAAGACGTACGCAAATACGGACACCTCTTTGACAACAACGACCGAAACTGTAAAATCCCACATAAAGACATTGTTCGCTATTTAGGTGTACATCTAGATTTTAAATTAAACTACAACTACCACGTACAAATACAAATCGACAAAGCTCAAAAGGCCTTTTTCGCTCACAAACGTTTATTCTACTCAAAGGATCTTAACACTTCGGTTAAAATCCTCTGTTACAAATCCTTAATTCGTCCGATCTTAAGATACGCGTGCCCCACTTGGTTTAATATTAGCGCCAGTACGATGGAAACACTAAGACTTTTTGAGCCGAAATGCCTCAGAGCTTGTCTAGGTAAATACAGAACCCCAGAATCTAACTTCACGAAACTCTGCAGTAATCGCCGACTCTACGAAGAAGCAAAACTCATACGTATAGACT
>NW_027588593.1:0-1109 GCF_028453695.1 Augochlora pura | reverse complement strand
CGATAATCATGTCTTCGGATTCAGTTCGTGACGACTTTCGATTCCTATTTGGCGACATTAACTGAATCATTACTGTATTTCCATCGATGAATAGCGCGCGCCGTTGCGTTCACACGGCCGTTGTGTGAATCATAAACGTTAATCGCTGCTTAATCACGTTCGACCCGGTAAACAAATTCCGCGACGCGTAGCGAAAAGGGCAACGCGTCGACTGGTCTCTCGACGTCGTCACGCGCTTGTCGCGTGCTCCGCGAACGATAAGAGGTCGCCGGAGTTATCTGAGAAATGCCGGAGCACACCTCGAGGAGAAAGATGGCACGACCATTCCCGCTCGCCGCCGGCTGTCTTTCGCTAATGATTTTCCGATTCTGTGCCATGCGGGTTTCGGTCGAGTAAGCGATCGCTTCACGATTCTTGGCGGGTGGAAGTCGCAACGCGATCATACATTAGACCCACCGAAAAGTCTAAGCCCATTGAAATGGATATGAAAAAATACTCGACCTCTAAATTGAATTGGATATGAAAAATTACACGGCCTCTAAATTGAAATAGACATGAAAAAGTACTCGAACTCCAAAAAATATTAATAAATAAATTAGGTTTAGTGGCATAACGTAATTATATCAAAATTAATATTTTCTACTGTTTGATTTTTATAAAAACGGCCCGCCAAGTCCACCTTAGGTTATCAAGTATCCAGAAAATATTAATAAATAAATTAGGCTTAGTGGCATAACGTAATTATATTAAAATTAATATTTTCTACTGTTTGATTTTCATAAAAACGGCCCGCCAAGTCCACCTTAGGTATAATTTTTCTGGTTTCTCTAAGTATCCGTTATATTGTGAATCCGTTTAAAGTATTGTTGCGATTTTTGTAGGGTGCTCGCGGCATTTTATTTATAATGACGCGGTACTCAATTATATAACAACAACTCTATGATTATTGAGTAACGATGTGTCGATCGCTTGGCAGTTCGATCACTTCTGTCTTGTCCGTCGGCACAACAGTTCCGTGACAACCCCTATCTTCAGCTATTTCTTTAAGGGGTGTCCACAGCAGGGCAGTAACACATTACAGCGACTTGATATAGACAATTCGCCGTAAC
>NW_027588592.1:0-1109 GCF_028453695.1 Augochlora pura | reverse complement strand
ATAAATTAAAATAACTTTAAAAGTTTTTATCATTAATTGATGTAGATGATAAGATATTTTTATAAGAATAGTGAGAAAAATTGCCTTAGGGATAACAGCATAATATTTTTTGAGAAATCTTATCGCAAAAAAATGTTTGTGATCTCGATGTTGAATTAAGATAAGAGGGTGCAAAAGTCTAAGTTTTGAGTGTGTTTGACTTTTAAAATCTTACATGGTTTTGATTTAAAATAGAGATGGAAAAATCGGGAAAAATCGGGAAAATAGGAAACTGGGAAAATCCGGAAAAATATGGAGTAATAAGAAACTGGAAAATCCAGAAAAATATGGAGTAATAAGAAACTGGAAAATTGGAAAAACTGGAAAAATCGGGAAAGTAAAACACTGGAAAAATCCAGAAAAATAAGGAAAAATCTGGACAAAGCTAGAAAACCCAGAGAAAGTAAGATGCTGGAAAATTTTAGGGAAGTAATCAGGATATTCGCCTAAAAAAGACTTGTAAAATCATTAACACTAGATTTACGAACCATTAAGAGCAACAGTTTCATATTAATTTATAAACAGTAAAAATAAGACATTTATTTTGATATTTAACCAGTGTTATTGTAATATTTACTGCAAGTAAAATGCATATATTGAATAAATAACTTATAAATGTATCCTTGAAAAGTTAATAATCATAAACTACAAAATTAGTGACTCGTCATTTTGATGTTAATGAGTATCATGATTTTTGTATTTATTGTACTTTGTACTATATTAGTGAATATAGTGCGCGGCATTGAAAGTGTTAATGCGATTGTTATGACACAATTTTTAATAGTGCTATTACGATGCACTTTGTTAGTAATATAAATAGGTTAAAGTTTGTCATTAGTAACATTTAGATATACTGTATTAATAATATAAATAGGAGAATTTTTGTTATTAATACAATTATGATACACTGTATCAATGATATTTTATTTTATTTATTTAAATACACTCCTTGCATTTTAGCTTAAGGATCTAGAACAATACTGTACAACTTAAAACTATTGTAACTTATTGCATCCACTGATTCCTTCATTCTTTCTCAGCGTTCTTCTTCCCTTTGCTCCGCCTCCAAT
>NW_027588591.1:0-5614 GCF_028453695.1 Augochlora pura | reverse complement strand
TATCTCGACCGTTGGAGATTGAACTGAATCTCGACCGTTGGAGATTGAACTGAATCTCGACCGTTGGAGATTGTGTGATGTCGACCGGTTGTCGACTGTTTTCTGCCTTTTTGGGGGTTCCACGAGAACTTGCAATTCGGTATGTAAGAAGGGCACTGATTGGGTTTTACCTACTGCTGCATAGTACCAATCAGTGCCTTCGTTGACTTGGCGACATCCTCTTGTCGTGTGCGAAGATGTTTGTATGTATGTAATTTATGACGTTAAAGGTGCTACGGGAAATCGTCCAGGTCAGCCTTCGACGGTTACGGTACCGTCGCGTACTCGAGTAGCGTGACCCTTCGGATTACCCGGTTTACGGCACGTCCCAGCTGTGGGTTTCAAAAATGCTATTAGGAAGTTCTCTTAGAAATCATAACTTTATGATACGTAATGGTTATTGAGGAAGACGGAAATTAAATTAGCATGCTTCTGGTCGCCAGATGTAAAAAGGGTTTTCTTCTCAAAAATAACCTTTCTCGCGTCCGTGTCACAAACCCCATCGGTAGAAACTCCAGGCGATTGTAACAAATAGTATGCTGACTTTATTTCCTACGATGTGTTATAAAAACATGTGGAACATGCGTACAACCAATTAGGATCAGAAATAAATCATAGACAAATTAAAAGCGAATGCGGAAGTTAGTAAAAGATGTAATTAAAAAAGGCGATGAATATATCGAGAAAAAGAGACCTAAAAAAAACTATCAGTTTCCTATCAGTTTTTCAAATACATTGAATTTTCTGTAAATGTTATAATACTTTTAGAGGAGAGTGTACATAGGGGATAGATTCCGTACTCTTAAAAATCTGTAAAACATAGCTAAAATATAAATATTCATAAAAAGTCAAATTTGATTTATTTGCGCATACGTACACAGTTTATTTCGTATGTAGATTAAGAGAGATCCAAAATTCGGGAATGAATTTTTCAACCATGCTAAATTAAATGAAATCGTGTAGAAACAAAATAGCATTTATTTCTTTAGACCGAGTTAAATCAAAATCGTGTAAAAACAGAATTGAGTATGCCCTGAAAAATAATAAACGGGGAAATAATTCGTGCAAACAGGTCTTTTAGCCGATGGAAAAAAATGATCATATTACAATTAACCCGATGAAGAAATAAACGATAATTTACGTAATATTCACATTCTCCAATATTTAATCTTTAAATATGCATTTATAACTGCTTTCACGCCCCACGGGGTCCAATTTCTATCAGATTTTCGCATTTTAGTACAGAAATTTGCAACGATCTCTTAATTGCTTTTCGAAGTTCATTCTTGTTTCTAGGTTTTCCTTTGACCCAGTAATTCCTTACACGCTGCCGGTTATTCCATTCAGCTTAAAACAAAACTATTCGCTCGCCACCTCCATTGTTTTAATCTTTCAAATAATCCAAAATCCAACATGTTCGTGTTAAAACTGATAATTTAATGACAAACGATGGAGTATCAAATTTCTTACTTCCGTATCTTCTTCTTATCTGTAAAATCTCTCACTGGTCAAATAATAATGAAACTGAAACAGTTTTAGCTTATGCTCATGCGACAGCTGAAAAATAATGAGATTATTACGACTTCTTTTCCAGGAAACTAGTGACAATGTGGAAATAAACTTTCTCGGAATGGATAGATACGTCTTTAACCCTTCGAGGACGAATGTCGACTTATTGACGACATCGGAACTGTACATCTTATTTCATAAGTTGCAAATGTATAATTTGATTGTGTCATAAAAAAAAAAACATTACAGGATGTATCGATGATTTTTTCCATTTTCTAAGTTTTCCACATGCTAATTCTTGTCCACAAAGGGTTAAACTACGAGAAAATACTTTTCAATGTTGCATTTGATTATTTAGTTAATAAACTGCGTATAATCGTGACAGCTTCTTTGATGTACTCAAAGAAGAATAACAAAAATTTTGTAAGTACTTGTACAAAAGATACGTTATACTAATTTTAAAATGAATTATTCACTATCATGGGATTGCATAAGTTCTTTTTTATTTTAGAAATGTGCATACGTATAGATGCAAAAAGATATGCAATCTGGTCGTAAATAAAATGACGGCAGTAGTTTGGAAAGCATAGACTTAAACTGTTATACTTTTAATTTATCCAGAGAAAGAAAAATCGATTTTGAGGTTTTTATTTCTTGAAATGAATGCAGACGATTTTCATATTGCACACAGATCCAAAAACTGCGCAGTAAAATTAAGATGACTAAAAATTAGTAGAAATTTAAATCCAATTTTATAGAACAGCATTTAAATCCTTAATCGAAGAAGTAAACCAGTTTCACTAGTTTCTCTAAACTGTTCAATTTAAAATTTACATACAAATTTACAACCTAGCAATGGCGAATAAATTACTAAGGTCCGTAATGATGAAAGAGAAAATTTCAATTGCACACCAAGGAATTTTTGTACGGCGCAAGGGAGTTCATGCTGATAGGAGTGTCAGAAGAACAAAAAAAAGGAAAGTTGCTAAGTGGGTGCAGGCGGTAGGTAGTGAAGCAGGTGAAATAAGAATAAAGAAAAGAAGTATAAAGGAACAAAAGAAGTAAAGAAGAGAGAAGAAGTAATAGGAAAAAGGTGGAAGAATGAGCAGGTTGAAATCATTTTGGCCTGTTTCTGTTCGTCGTCGTGGATAAAAGTACGAACAAAATGACAGAGTAGCGACAAACAATAATGATAAAGTCCGTGCGAAAATCAATAAAATGGAAGTTAAAAGTTACTTCAAAAAGGTCTAAAAATTCTTCGTAAAAACGCAATAAATCGAAAAGAGAATGATTGATCAAAAACTTTGCAAATCCGAAAGGAAATCTTTGGCAGTTTCAACGTAGCGATTCCAAAGTGAAAGAATGTTACGGAGCAAAAAAAGTGATAATGAGCATGCGTACAACATTGGGTACCAAACGGTACAATATTGTGCCATTATTTGCCAACGCGAATGTCTGCGACTCGTTCGCTTGTTAACGAGGCAACATTTGAATAAGTTCACCGTTTTTCTGAACAGTGCACTAGATTGAGCAATCTCCTTCATCTTTTTCTGATTTACATTTCTAGACGTTCAAAGCTTTTCGTTTGGCGCGTTATTTCGCAATACCTCGTTGTCCGCGTTACCGAAGCACGGAGTTTTCTGTAATTTACCATTTGAAACAACGTCTAATTAACACTACTGCTACCAAAGATATCGAAACATACCTTTTCGTAATTCCTATTTAACTCTACTTCTACCGTAAAACATTTTTTAATCATTTTTAATAAAAGTTATTTTCCTTGTTCTACGCTTTTTATGTGATCACTTCTCGACTTCTGCTATAGTTATTACACAACTAATTCGGTAAACTGCATAAGATAAAACATATTTTTAAAGATGCTTCTCTTAAAATCTTTATATTATCTTTGCATTCTCCTCTAACCTTTATAATTTATCTTATTTTATTGTCAAAAAGTGAGTAATTGTAGATGGAGACTTAAATAGTCTGTTAATATAAAGGTATTTTTGTAATTAAGTGTAGTGTGTGTACTATGAATGTATACAGGCATAATTTACACATGCATGTAAATGACAAGTATTAATGAAAAACTTTTTATCGAACCTAATATTAAAAATAATTGAGTATCTTGTAATATTTTTCTACACATTGAATTATTCCCATATGAACTCCATCGAACGGTTTCATCGAATTCGTTATAGCAAGGTAAAGTGCCGTTTAATAAAAATCTCAAAACAGACACCTAATTTTACTTAAAATAGTTATATGAAAAATTCATTTAGCAATCACCGTCGAAGAAACGAAACTGTTCCGAATGCAGTTTCAATGATCGATTCTTTAAATTACCGGAGGAGACGCGCACACAAATAATTTCAATAATTACGTCTCAACTGGTACGCCTGTAATATCGTTAGAGCGATGTCAGTTTATTAATTTTGATACTCGTCAATGGGTTTCTGGTTCGTCCCGGTTATTATTATGAAAATTACAATCGGCAAACGCATGTGAACGCATCTCATTAGCAAAACCAAAGCAAATTGCGGTTGTTAGCAACACGTCGAATGCATTTGAATTTTATTTGATTACGTAGATGCGTTTGATGGAAATTAATTACATGATCCTTGCGCTACGACGATTACTACTCGAACAATGTGCGATATCTTCTTGTTGCAAATGCACTGATCGCGAATGCAATTAGTAAATAGTGATTGGAATTTCTAATTTCGTCAATACACGACTGCACAGTGTTGCGTTTAAATACGCTGTTAATAATTATCAATCAAAATTATCATTAGGAGCTTTATTCCAACGAGAACTTAATTGTTTTGTACGCAAACTTCTTAGCTAATGTTCAAAAGCATTTTTTATTATTCCTGCTACTTAATATATGTAACATTTTAATATTTATGTAAAAAACTAAATTCGCGTGTTCTTATTTCATTTGATTTTTTATTTTAACTTTGTCACTTTATGTATTTCAAGTCTACTTATATCTTAATTTTATCTATATTTCAATTTTACTATTTAATTGATGCCGCATTTTCGTATTTCTGTGAAAAGTTAAATTCTCGTTCCAGTATCGTGTAGCTGGAATTTCTTGTTGACACAGTTTTGTTAACTAAAATTGGAAAAGGCGTGGTAAATTCAGTTCCAGAAAAGCAAGGTCCAAGCTGTACCTAATTGTAGCATGTTCATGGAAGGACGATAATTGTTTCTTAAGGCGAAGACGTTCAATTAAAAGTTACTCGGAGACTGGATGACACTGTTACAGCCCTGAGCGAATCGCCAACAAGGATTTAAATAAAAGAATCGCGACTTTAATCTATCCGGATTAAGTAAGACGGACTGTTTCAACGGACGATGGTCTCTTCGTTCTCATAGAAGCTAATAAGAGCATGGCGAAAAACCGTATTTTCCCGCACGGAGTTCCAGCGATTAAACGTTATATCGTGCCGTTGCGTTGGCGGGACGGGAAAAAGAGCGAAAAAGGGCGGTTGGGAAACGGACTAAATTAATTTTCATTTAGTAACCGAGACAGCATTTTGCGTACGGAAATTAAATATTTGTCGGAAACTGGACGGAAACTGGACTTCATTTCGAGAGGTATACGGAAAGGACGCGCCGTCCCAGCCTCCGTAACAGTTACCAAATTCCACTTCAACAGGACGAAAGTAAATTGAAAGTTATTAATATTTTTTACGCCATCGGTGTTTTTCGTACGATTAAAAAATGATTCTTTTCATGCTTTGCTTTTATTTGAAAAAAAATTATTCCTTTCGATGTTATTTAATATCTTGTTTTATTCGCCGCTGTAATTTAACCTTTTACAGTCCTCTTTTATTTCATATCTTGTTACAACATCGTGTAATTCGAATATGTGCCCATTTAACCGAAAAATACAACGATTATTTTTATGCATCATAAAATTCCAATTTTACGGATGAATACTCTATAAAATAAATAAATATTGTTACTTAATTCAGCACTCGCGGGAGAATTAAACACTTGAATTTGCGTTGAATAAAGGGCATAGCGGATTAAGATGGTCAAAACTGCCCTTAGCGGT
>NW_027588590.1:621-1109 GCF_028453695.1 Augochlora pura | reverse complement strand
TTAGCTGGTGAAATTACTGTTTCTGCAGGTGTTAGGTTCAAATTGATTGAAAACAACTACTTTGCACCAGAAAATACAATACACAATGTTGGTTATAACATTGCAGCAGAGAAATCTCAACATTCTTCGGCATTCTTCTCGAAATATGATTTGGGCTTGATTATGTATGAAAACGACATTTCTGCTGGTGAAAAAACTGTTTTTGCAGGTGTTACGTTGCAATTCAATGAAAACAACTACTTTGCACCAGAAAAGACAATACACGATGATGGTTATAACATAGCGGCAGAGAAATCCCAACATTCATCAGCATTCTTCTGGAAATATGATTTGGGCATGATTATGTATGAAAACGACATTTCAGCTGGTGAAATTACTCTTTCTGCAGGTGTTACGTTGCAACTCAATGAAAACAACTACCTTGCACCACAAAATACAATACACGATGTTGGTTATTACATTGTAGCAGAGAAATCTCAACATTCATC
>NW_027588590.1:0-521 GCF_028453695.1 Augochlora pura | reverse complement strand
CGAAATATGATTTCGGCTTGATTATGTATGAAAAAGACATTTCTGCTGGTGAAAAAACTGTTTCTGCAGGTGTTACGTTGCAACTCAATGAAAACAACTACCGTGCACCAGAAAATACAATACACGATGTTGGTTATAACATTGCAGCAGAGAAATCTCAAAATTCTTCGGCATTCTTCTCGACATATGATTTGGGCATGATTATGTATGATAACGACATTTCAGCTGGTGAAATGACTGTTTCTGCAGGTGTTACGTTGAAATTCCTTGAAAACAACTACCTTGCACCAGAAAATACAGTACACGATGTTGGTTACAACATTGCAGCAGAGAAATGTCAACATTCATCGGCATTCTTCTCGAAATATGATTTGGGCATGATTATGTATGATAACGACATTTCAGCTGGTGAAATTACTGTTCTGCAGGTGTTACGTTGCAATTCAATGAAAACAACTACTTTGCACCAGAAAATACAATACACGATGTTGGTTATAACATTGCGGCAGAGAAATCTCAAC
>NW_027588589.1:0-1109 GCF_028453695.1 Augochlora pura | reverse complement strand
GGCGCAGTTCGTTGCATCGTAACGGAACAGTTGGCGTTCCGGAAACGTTCCGATGGATCCGGATCCGATCGCCGTGATCGCCACAATTCCACGGACGCCCTGCGACGTCGTCGTCCGCGTCGTCGTCGACGGGAAGACACGAAACTCCGTTCGGCTTCTGTTGACACCGCGCAGCGCGCTGCGAGCGCACCTGTCTCCGCGAAATCGCTCCGCTGTCGGCTCAGAAATCGGCTACGCAAAACTCGATCGTTTTCTTACCTGGCCAATCAGAGGTAACCATCGATGCAGGATTAACCCCTTGCACTATCGCTCCTTTCATACTGTGACGATCAGCACTTATTTATACTTAATAATTTTCCTAATAAAATCGGACAATTCCTTTTTCCTATATTGTCTTTATTTACCTTCGTTTCTATACTTCGATAACAGAGGAATTTATTTTTGCTTTAACGTAGGAGAAATGAATAATAATTATATTTAGTAGAGCTTGCATAAAATCTTCACCACGAGTCTGACTCGTTATTATAGTGCGAGGGGTTAACGTGATCTTTCAACGAGCATAATTGTCTCGTGGCTTTTTACCTGAACGCTCTTTTTTTCTGAACAGATTTTTGGAATATGTTTGTATAAGAATCTGTTTAATTTCTGGTTTAAAAATTATTAATTTATTTATTGTTCCAAAATTGGAATTTTTTTGGAATACTCTTGTATGATTCAACGTATGATCGAAACGACAATGTTAATAAATTGTATTTTTATGTCGATGTTAGCGACAAATAGAGAAAAATTGAAAAATCGTTTTTAAATCAGAATATTGTGTGCCATTTTTGGGTACTTCTTTTCTGGACAAATTTATTATACAATTAATAGAGTAACATTGGTAAGTCTAATTTTAATATCGAGAGTCTTCACACGCATCTATGAAATTAATGAGAGTCATAAATCATCTTTTCTTAAATTCAGATTTAGTAGAAACCATTTTTAAAAGGGTTCCGATAAAATACCTCAACAGGTGACTTCTTTATACAAACATTTCACTTCGATACACGACAAAAACCTGATCACAAATTCTCACTGTTCCACGTGATAAAACGTTCCTCAAAACACTT
>NW_027588588.1:0-1110 GCF_028453695.1 Augochlora pura | reverse complement strand
ACATAATCAAGCATAAATCGTCCTATTTCGTGAAGGATAGCGACGAATGTTGAGAATTCTCTCCTGCTATGAAATAACCAACATCAGGTAACATATTTTCTGGTGCAAAGTACTTGTTCTCATTGAAGTTCAACGCATCACCTGCAGAAACAGCCATGTCACCAGCTGAAATGTCGTTTTCTTACATAATCAAGCCTAAATCGTCATATTTCGTGAAGAATAGCGGCGAATGTTGAGAATTCTCTCCTGCACTGTGTTAACTAACATCCTGTATTGTATTTTCTGGTGCAAAGTACTTGTTTTCATTGAATTTCAACGTATCACCTGCAGAAACTGCCGTGTAACGACCCGAAACGTCGTTTTCATACATAATCAAGGCTAAATTATATTTCGAGAAGTATTCCGATGAATGTTGAGATTTTTCTGCTGCAATATAATGACCAACATCATGTCTTGTATTTTCTGGCGCAAAGTACTGGATTTCATTGAATTTCAAAGTAACGCCTGCTGGAACAGCCATGTCAGCGGCTGAAATGCCGTTTTCATACCTAATCAAGCCAAATCGTCATATTTCGTGAAGAATAGCGGCGAATGTTGAGAATTCTCTCCTGCTATGTAAAAACCAACATCCTGTATTGTATTTTCTGGTGCAAAGTACTTGTTTTCATTGAATTTCAACGTATCACCTGCAGAAACTGCCGTGTAACGACCCGAAACATCGTTTTCATACATAATCAAGGCTAAATTATATTTCGAGAAGTATTCCGATGAATGTTGAGATTTTTCTGCTGCAATATAATGACCAACATCATGTCTTGTATTTTCTGGTGCAAAGTACTGGATTTCATTGAATTTCAAAGTAACGCCTGCAGGAACAGCCATGTCAGCGGCTGAAGTGCCGTTTTCATACCTAATCAAGCCAAATCGTCATATTTCGTGAAGAATAGCGGCGAATGTTGAGAATTCTCTCCTGCTATGTAAAAACCAACATCCTGTATTGTATTTTCTGGTGCAAAGTACTTGTTTTCATTGAGTTTCAACGTAAGACCTGCAGAAACAGCCACGTCACCAGCTGAAATGTCATTTTCGTACATAATGAAGCCAAAATCA
>NW_027588587.1:0-1110 GCF_028453695.1 Augochlora pura | reverse complement strand
AAAATTGAAACTCTAGGTTATTAAGGGTTAAGCAAACGTTTCCTCTGTAACCCTGTGGACCGAGGAATCAAGCACGTGCTCGACAGTGATCCCCGAAACGGCGCGGAAGCCACGCGGGACCGTATGCCGCAGACTCGTCCCCGCCGGCAAATAATCGAGGAAAATTTAGCGCCCAGGGGGTCCGAAACCGCGGCGAGCCCAATCAGCCGTTGCCGGACCGCAATCTCGGTCCCCCGTAACAATAATCGTCGCGCGATCGTGGCCGTAGACGCAGGTCGGAAGATACGATTGGCGCAAACAAACCGGCCCGGCAAACAAACAATTTCATGCGCGCAAGCTCTTAACAAGCAAATAAGCTCGCGCTAACGAGCCGTCCTGTTTCCCACGGGCAAACAGCCCGGACCGATCCATACCCGTCGATGGGACTTCCAACGGAACACACACGTGTCGCCGTCGGAGCAGCGTTCCAGCGTCGTCGGAGTCGGCGGGCGGAAAACGTTCGTCGAGCGCACACCGTCGCGAAAGCTGCCGCGCGCCGTCTCGAAGACGTATGTTCGATAGGCGATAGAGGATTCCCGGGCGGAAAAGATGACGGGGACCGGGAGAAACCGGGAGTCGACTGCCGGCCATTGTTTCCACCGACAATAGGATACGAAACGGGCAGAAGGAAGCTTCCGTTGCGCTTTCAGACCTTCGATCATTAAATTGGACGGCATTGTATGCCGTAGAAATCGAAAGACAATGAACCTTTGCGCCCTCCATCCCTCGCCGCCACTCCTCCTCCTCTTCCTACTCCTCCTCGAGCAGTCATCCATATCTGGCTCTCCCTCTCTTTCTTACATCACCGGGGGGAACAATGAAACATCCTCGAGCCGGCTACGTATCGCTCGGATCCGCGGTTCTTGCGATTTTCGATGGTGATCCGTTCCGCTGGCGGTGCGCCACGGGTAATGGATGATTCACGTGCAACTTTCCCGATATCCCGCGAGATGCTGCGAACTCGAATACCGATCGGTCATTTGTCTCCGCGATTCTCCGGATTCTGCGAATTCGTATCTTCCCGGTGTAATAATCACGTCGTCGATTTTTCTGCGCCTTTGCGCAATATTT
>NW_027588586.1:0-1110 GCF_028453695.1 Augochlora pura | reverse complement strand
ACGGTAATCCGCGGCTTTGCCGGCACGGCGAGAAGGAAGTCGCTCGAATCGACCGAAACTGGTCCTGGTCCAGCTCAAGCGGATCGAGGGCACTGAAAACCGTTTGTTCTGCGTCGCGACGCGGATATCCGCGTGCCGCCGCGTATCCAGACGAATATTTAGATCGTCGAATAGAGCGATCGTGCCCCTGGTAGCCGCGCGGTGAGCTGTTACGTGCGAGCTAACACGGACGCGCGCACACCTGCGCGGCCCGGCATAATAAACCCGCGTCGATGTACACGCAGGTTCGCCAGTGTGCGCGCGCGCGCGTGTTTTACGCCTCCGCGTCGACCGGCTCTCGATCTCCACGCGAGCCTCGATCCTGGGCTTGATCTACCAGGACGCGGATCGACCGGAGAACTGTTCGTGAATGGGAAACGGCCCCTGTCTAGCGAACCCGGACACGAACGGTCTCGCGCGTTCAGCTGGCTTGCGACGCCGATCCGATCCAATCCGATCCGATCGACCGTTCATCTGACCCAGAACCGGAGATCCGTGCCCGTGAACTATCCCACGTCAGCAGGAGAGCCGAGATAGAGGCGATCGCCTCTCAGATCCTGCGGTGATCTCCGTTTCCTGGTGCGTGTGGAAAGCTGCGTTAGAAAGTTCCACGATGTTTCTCTGTCGCGTCGCCTGCCATGAGTTTTCCTAATTCGAGGTTGTTGTTGTTGATGCGCTCCCGAACGGAGATTAGGGTATAATTAAGAGCCCTGGGCTGACAGGAATCGGTCGAAATTCATCCTTATTAAGGTCCTCGAAGAAACGCTTCATCTGTTATGATTTTGAGTACAGTTCTCTTAATTTATATTAATTAATTATTGCTATTAACGCATCTTGAATAGGAAATTAGGAAATCGATCCTTAAAGAGGTCCTGTAAAAATCCTCAATTTCCTCGCACAGAAACTGTATCTTAAATCTTTGATATCTCCAAGTTACTTAATTTTCAATGCTTTCTGGTACTCCTTTTTGGATCGAATTATTATTAATAAATTCAGAGCCGGAGATTAAAGTCTGACAAGTATATCTCGACTTCGTCGAAGCCGATCAAGATTCTTCAAAAATCCTTGATC
>NW_027588585.1:0-1110 GCF_028453695.1 Augochlora pura | reverse complement strand
CATTTATTATTAACACTTCCATCGTCTTATGATGGAGTAATAACAGCGATAGAAACATTAGTTGAAAGCAACTTGAGTGTTGCATTTGTAAAAACAAGACTATTAGATCACGAGGTAAAATTGTTAGATGAAAATGCTGATACGAGTGTACAAATTCTCCAGGCGGTAAAACAAAATAACAATAGAAGAAAATTTAACAAATTTAACAATCAAAATAGTTATCTAAATCAAAGAAATAATAAAAATTTTAAATCGCACAATAAATCATTTACAAAAGTAAAGGCAAACGCAAAACATGTGACCATATGTTATCAATGCGGAAGAAAAGGTGATATGAAGCAAGATTGCTACTATTATAAAAAATCATTGGAATATAAAAATAGTGAAAAGAGGAGAACATTGCAAACGGTGCAGTGTGTGGAAGAAAGTATAAGTGCTGCAGTTACAGATGGTTTTGCATTCATGGCAGGATATGCTGAGGGCAGTGGCGAAAATACACACAAAATTCAATTTTTATTGGACTCGGGAGCATCGGACCATATAATTAATAGGGAAGATTTAACGAGCAACTTCAAAAAGGTACAACCTCCTATAAGAATCTCTGTGGCGAAATTTGGTACATTTATAATGGCGACAAAGAGGGGTACCTTAAACGTAATCAGCGATACAGGAGTTACAGGAGAACTGCAAGACGTTTTGTACTTACCAGATGTTTCATACAATTTATTATCAGTATCAAAGATGCAACAAATGGGTATGATGATTGTATTCGATCAAGAGGGAGTAAAAATCTTGAGAAATGGTAAGGTTATAATATTGGGTAAGTCCTCAAATAATCTCATTACTGTTGTTTTTAAAATTGAAAATGAGAAAGTAAATTCGGTTGCTCAAATATATACAACCGTAAAATGAAATTTTGAATTATGGTATGCACGCTTGGGACATATTGGGAAAAGTAAATTCCTAGAGTTAAGAAATAAAGGAATGATTAGCGATCTAGAATTGGTAAATCAAATAATACCAAATGATAACTTATGTGAAGCTTGTATAAAAGGAAAACAAGCCTGATTGCCATTTCAAAAGAAAAAAGATAAAGATCATGTACAAAGA
>NW_027588584.1:0-1110 GCF_028453695.1 Augochlora pura | reverse complement strand
GCACGGGCAACGCTAATGGAACTACGCCCATCGAAGGGCTTTACCCCTGGGACCGGATGTAATATCAAAGAAAGATTCGACGTTACGTAACCGCAAGTCGCCGCGCCGCGCCGCGCTCCGTCGTCATAAGAATCGCTCGAAATTCTAATTCGCCGACGTCCCCGTGGTTCACGATGCTATTAACCCTTTCAGTACGAGAACTCTGTCCGCCATGACACTCCCGCTGTACGAGGCGCCGCAGCGAAAATTCGCACGTGGCCACTCCTTTTTTATACGAAGATTGACATAATCGTTGAGTAAAAACTGTGGTTAATAAAACAATGCTTTTTAAGACAAAAAGTGTTGCTTCCAGCTTTTATATTAAGAGATAGAAAATTTTGTTATTTATCGCATGGATACTGGTTACATCCGGCGCTCAATCATACTGGTCGTCGCACGGTTGCCATATATTTCCGGCACTCGTACCGAAAGGGTTAACACTTAGCGGACGACAACTTTTCTGTCGACTGTCTTGTATATAAGTTATTTTAATTTGTATTTAAATACAAATATAACTTATATACGATTATATGCAACTATATACGATTATATACAGCTATATAATTTACATACAAATTATCTTAACATAAACACTGCGTGTCGTCTCTCACTCGCCACTCGTCTTTGCCGCGCGAAACACAGTGGCTGCTGAGAGTCGCCTCTCGTCCGTTAAGGGTTAAACCTTGGTCGCTTGGACACCGACCCAAGATCGGAAATTATCATCCAGCTGTAAGATTTTCTTCTTCTTTTCGTGGATATTAACCCTTTCGCTCCGAACGACGAATATATCCGACATCCACATGGATACTCGCAGAGCCGAACGACGGATATATCTGTCATCCACGTGGAAACTCGCAGAGCCGAACGACGGATATATCCGTCATCCACATAGAAACTCGCAGAGCCGAACGACGGATATATCCGTCGAGTGGATGCCGCGTATATGCGGCGCTCGGCGCAAAAGGGTTAAAGACGTAAGTGCGAACATCGTAGACTGCCGACGCGCACCATGCGCATCATGCGCGGCGCGTTGCCTCGTTCAGCGGCGCAACTCCCGCGGAACGGACTGCC
>NW_027588583.1:0-1110 GCF_028453695.1 Augochlora pura | reverse complement strand
TTACATTTTGACCATGATTTCGGGCTTTTCGACCACTGTGCGCCGCGACGCGACGTGTTATATTAGCCGACGAGCCAGCCACGTTAGACTGACGAATCCGCGCGCCGTGATTTCACCGATGAAGAAGCCTCTCGTCGAAGGCTCTACAATTTTTCGACGAATTCTGTAATCGATCAGCTGTCAGATTAATAATTGTCTGCCGTAACTGTGACGCTATGCGTATAGAATTCGAAATACCAATTAGGAAATTAATATTAATATCACATAGTATTCATTTATTATATATCAATGAAATTAGTATTAATATCCAATTGAATTAGTAAATAATCAACAATACTGATATTAATTAAATCAGTAAGAAATAAATAACACCAATACGAATTAAATTAGTAAGAAATAAATAACACCAATACGAATTAAATCGATATTATGGTAATATTAAAATCAATGACACCTAAATATCGAAACCGAGACTTGTGAATAATTTTTCCTTAACGCTTAAAATCTGCGAAACTTTGCCGACGCGGTGGCCCAACAGCCATCGAAGGGGGGGAAGTTCGCGCAAATATTTTCCTTCTGTTTTTCCCGGGGAACCACTCAAAACCGTGGCGGCACTCTCTCTCTCTCTCTCTCTCCCTAGTGCGACGGTTTATCCGTTCGAGGGGCGCGTTTGACGCTGACAGGAAGTCCCGCCTTCGCCTCGCGCCCGAACTCGATGGAATAATTTTGCAAGTTCCGACGCGTTATACACCCGACAGCGTGCACTCTTCCGGCGGCCCCCGCGCCGCCCGCGATTCTCCTCGCGATGGCAAGCGAAGGACGGCGGAGTGGGGAGGGGGGTTGAGAGGGGAGAGGCGAGGCAAGGCGACGGTTCGCCGGCGGTAATAAATCAGCTTTCCTCCGCGCTGCAAACTTCTTTCTCCTCCGCGCGCGCCGCTTCGGTTATTCGTCCCCCGCCGATGGAACCATCCGCGGCCGGCCTTTGTCAACCCCGGCACGCACCCCTCGCCGACCTCCCCAACCCCCTCCTCCCCTGCCGCCTATTTACGTCGCTGTAGCGACTACGCGAAAGTTTCTTCAAAAAGTGCCGCGCGCCGCGCCGCTGCAGAA
>NW_027588582.1:0-1110 GCF_028453695.1 Augochlora pura | reverse complement strand
GCATTTTAGACTATTATTATTTGTATTAGGCACTGAAACTATTGTCCGACAGTTAAAAAATATGAAATTGAATTATGCACTGGGATTATTTCATTAGAGTCCGTGATAATTATTTGTAAAAGTCCCGAATATCGATCACCACCGCCGCGCAGCCATCAATCGATGCATCGATCGACGACTGACGTCACGTGCGTCATGAACGGCTGTAGAACTGAATTTTGAATTTTAGACTATTATTATTTGTATTAGGCATTGAAACTATTGTTCGACAGTCAAAAAATATGAAATTGAATTATGCACTAAGATTATTTCATGAGAGTCCGTGATAATTATTTGTAAAAGTCCCGATTATCGATCACCACCGCCGCGCAGCCATCAATCGATACATCGATCGACGGCCGACGTCTCATGCGTCACTTGCGGCTGTAGAACTGTATTTTGAATTTTGCACTATTATTGTTTATGTTAGGTACTGAAACTATTGTCTGACAGTTAAAAAATATAAAATAGAATTTTGCACTGAGATTATTTAATGAGAGTCTGTGATAATTATTTATAAAAGTCCGGATTATCGATCACCACCGCTGCGCAGCCATCGATCGATAAATCGTGATCTTGATCTCGTGTTTTGTAATTACCTTGTATTTCTTGTATTCTTCATTTCTACGGCCCACAGCACCTTCAGATAAAACCACTGGATCGTCCGTAAGAACTCGTGCTCGTGAAAATGGTGTAAACCAACATCACGCTCCTCAAAAAGTCTTCCAACTGCCGCCACGTGGTCGACGGACGGAGCCACGCGGCAGCCACCGCTCGCGACGTGTCAAAACTCCATTTTCATTAATATCATTTATATCCTGGTACACTGTTTGATCAAACTACACTATATAGTTTGTATGTTGGCGCACTAACCACTGAATTAAAATTTTTTAGGGTCTCTTCATCGCGGTTAGTACACCGGTCCTTGAAAGTAAAACGTGCAACGGTCTCGCCACGTGGTCGAGGTACGTTGAATTATAAACGTTGATATTTCACTTAATATTTAAAATACACAAATGTCCATTTTAATATTAGTCCATGGCTGTTAGCACCATTCACTGATACACTTTT
>NW_027588581.1:0-1110 GCF_028453695.1 Augochlora pura | reverse complement strand
CGTCGTCTAAGCGTGTTACAAGCTTTCGCGAAATAAATTCTTTCTCGTGAGCAAAGGTATGCTCGCCAAACCGAAATAGATTGAAGTCGGCAATTGTCGCGTTCCCGATTGATTCGATTTGCGTTACTCGTTGCGCTGGCTCGTGTCGCGTTGCCGTGTTACCGAGTCCCTTTAACTTTTGCTCCGAGATATTTTAAACCGGGATATATGATTATTTTCTGCCTCAGGGGGGCATCTCTCGCATTGATCCGCGTGAAGGATTATTAGACTATGCGTTTCTCAGGGAAATTGGCAGACTCCGAATTAAACAGTAAAATTCGAGAGACGCTGAACTGTTTATAGGCTGCTTTGTTTAATATACGAGTTTTCTATGTCAGTTGTGTAGAAAGCGGAAATGAAATGACGTTTCTTGCATTGATGATAGAACTATCGATGATAATAATATGAAGTTGATTTTTGTTTTATATTCTATTTATTTTTTAGCTTGTTTATTTTGTATTTTATTTATTCTGTGACTTATTCATTTTATATTTGATTTGTTTCGTCGTTCATTGATTTTATATTTTGTTCACTTTATCGTATATTTATTTTGAATTTTATGTGTTTCGTAGTTTATTAAATTTATATTTTATTTGTTTCACCGCTTATTTTATATTGTACTTAATTTGTCGTTTATTTATTTCATATTTCATTTGTTTCGCCGTTTATTTTAAACTGTATTTAATTTGTAGTTTATTTATTTTAGATTTTACTTGTTTCACTGTTCATTTTATATTGTATTTAATTTGTCGTTTACTTATTTTATTGCTTATTTATCTTATAATTTATTCGTTTTACATTTTATGTAGTGTAATTTTACTTTTATTTCATTATAATTCTGTTTCCTAAGGTTAAATAC
This sequence comes from Augochlora pura, assembly GCF_028453695.1. Taxonomy (NCBI): domain Eukaryota; kingdom Metazoa; phylum Arthropoda; class Insecta; order Hymenoptera; family Halictidae; genus Augochlora; species Augochlora pura. The sequence continues at coordinate 212 of NW_027588581.1, read as the reverse complement.
TACAAATAATTGTACAATTTATGCACTTGAAGTGAACAAGAAATAATTTTATATACAAAAGTAATATAGAAGTTTAAAATCTAAATAATTATAATAAAAATCGATAGAATAAAAGTTTAAAAATTCATGTAAATTCGATCTTCTCTCTTTTACGAAGCAATCCGTGTCACTATTACTGCTTGGTAGATTTATCGTTAATAAACGTTATTATT
>NW_027588580.1:0-5615 GCF_028453695.1 Augochlora pura | reverse complement strand
TGCTAAACGTCGGTGAACGCGTTTCTTTGCTTCACTGTTGATTATTGCTGTTTAAGATAGTAACAATTCAATAAACACAAAAATTATTCTACTACTACGTAATCTTAATTTTTACTTAATTCAACTTAGATTCAATTTTAATTCAATTTAAATACAATCTTAATTCAACTTAAATTCAATTTTAATTCAATTTTAATTCAACTTAAATACAATCTTAATTCAACTTAAATTCAATTTTAATTCAATTTAAATTCAATCTTAATTCAACTTAAGTACAATCTTAATTCAACTTAAATTCACTCTTAATTCAACTTAAATACAATCTTAATTCAACTCAAATTCAATCCTAATTCAATTTAAATTCAATCTTAATTCGACTTTAATTCAATCCCGTTCTAGAAGAATTAACATTGCTCATTAGCCGGAATCCCCTAGCACGTCGACGAGTTTTAAATTACCTCAGTCTTCGAAGCAAGTTGTTGTTACATCCGCTCCAAAATTACTTCAGGGATCGAGTTTAAACAACGCCGACACAGGCCACGTGAACCAATAATTTTGCGACAGTCGCGTACGAAGAGGGTGACGCGAATCCAAGAGAGAGAGAGAGAGAGAGAGTGGGTGGGGAACGAATCCAAGAGAGAGAGAGGGGGGATGAGAACGAATCCAGTCAGTCGAATGATCCGAAATGATCTCGGGAGACCGTTAAAATATCGTTTAGCATAATCGAAAATTTATAAAAGCCGTCGCGGAGCGGTATATTTCGCGATGGCAAAAAAATACATCGAGGGTTGGCGGTCTCGTAGGGCGAGGGCTCTCTCGCTCGAGGGGACGGACAGATCGGGTTTTTCTCGGATCCCTCTTCGATCAAGAGAACGCGCGCGCGCGCCCCAGTTTCCGCGAGGAACGATACGTCCGGATAAATGTTTAAATGTTACTTACCGTGACACGTTCGAGAACCGTCCCCGCCGTATATAGAGGGGGGTAGGAGCTGTAACAACAACCGCCGCGGAGAGAGGAGGCGTCCGGGGCTGGACGGGGGGATGACGCGAGAGCAAACTCGATCAAATCTAGCCCGGGGATAGGCCAGAGGGGGAATCAAATCTGTCAGTCAAACCCTCTAAGATCCGGCCTGGTTTTATTTAGCCCGTGGGGGTCGGCCGCCGATCCCCCTTCGCAAACTTTCAACCCTTCCCGTCTCCGCGTCGTCATCGATGACTGTCGTCGTGCTCGATGTCTTATTCACGATTTGTGCGCAAACCTTGGACACGGTTCTTCAAGGAAAAATACTTTTTTTCTTTGTTTTTAAGCGTCTATTTAAACCCTTAATGAGGATTTTTGCATAAACTAATGGCGAGATTAATAGCGTTAGGTTACAATTTTATTCGAGCGATTTATTTGATTTATTATTCGAATAATATTATAATTGGGGAAGTAGAAACTGGATAAAATTTTATTTGAACAATTTACTTGGAATATTTCTAGAATTATAAATTTTATTTGAAGAATTTATTCGATATATTCTATTAATTAAATAATTCCACATAAATTTATTCCACATAAATAAATAATTCCACAAATACGACTCCATAAAGTAACACAAACTACCCAAATAAAATTCTACAAATATTCGACAGATCACCAAATAAACTCACAAAATTCCTCGGAAACCATACAGCATCTCACGGGATCGATAGCCAATCAGATTCTATTATCGCGCCGAGACGTCGAACGGAAGGGCATAAATGGGTTCCGAAAGCTTAAAAATCGTCGAACGCCGGCGCGCGGGAAAACAGACCGGCGAGGGGATGAAAAACGGATAGAGGCGCGGAGGGCGGAAGAAGGGGGGACTGCGGGAGAGAGGCTGGTGTCGCAGATATGCGCGGCGACGTGAACGAAGAACCCCGTGGCGGGCGTTTACGTATGGCTTGTACTCCGTCAAGTTTCGCTCGCGGAATCCCCCGTTCGGTTCCTGCTGGCGTTTCGCGGCCCGCTGATAAGAAGGAAGATATAAAGGGGGCGAGATTACCAGAGCCGGGCGGCGGCGCGATGAATAAAGGGGGGTTGCGGCGAAAGTGGGAGCACGAGGGGGGTCGGGGGATGAGGGGGGTCGGGGGACGAGGGGTAAGAGGACGAAGGGGGGTCGGAGGATGAGGACGAGGGGGGTCGGAGAGAGGCTCGGTTACTCGATGAAACTGAGTTGCCGGCGAGCCCCGCCACTTTTCCCGCTGCTGCGTGTTGCCACGAGCTCTACGGCAACCTCACGATTCCTTATTCATCAACGCCATCGGACAAACCCGTGAAATTTGCATCCGACACGCTCGTACATTCTTCCGCCCGTTTATAAGCGCCCTACCCCCCCCTCCGGACGAACCCCGCTTTGTTTCCATCCCACCCCCGATCGTTCGCCGCGCTTTTCTTTGCCTCGTTGATTTTTTCAGCTCGCAGGAAATGGCTACGGATTTCGGAGCTGTTACGGGAGGGCCTGAACACCTGCGCGCGACCGAAAGGGTTAGTTTCAATTTCCTGGGTGTTAGGCGCGTGGACTGGTCGACGATTATTTTATCATTTAATTGGGAATCGTTGTGCAAATTGACGCGCTTTGTACGAGTTTAATATGTTGAATTTTGTTCTGTTTTATTTGATTTTATTTGCTTTTATTTTATTCTATTTTATTCTATTCTATTTTATTTTATTCTATTTTATTTTATTTCATTCTATCCTATTTCATTTTATTTTATTCTATTTTATTCTATTTTATTCTATTCTATACTATTTTATGGTATTTAATTCTATTCTACTTTAATTCTACTCCATTTCGTTCTATTCTTGTTTATTTGATTCCATTCTGTTTTATTTAATTCTATTTTATTCTGTTCCATTTTATTTTACTTAATTCTATTTTATATTATTCCACCTTAATTCTACCCCATTTTGTTCCATTCTTTTATTAAAACATTGCTTACAAGAACGATTTATTTTCTTTTGAATTCTAATTGAATTATTACAATATTATTATTACTATTTTATTATTATCATTATTTACAGAAACACAGAAAGTTGCCTCGCAATGCCAACAATTTTATCCCGTAAAATCTACGCAACGAAGCGTCGCGTACAATCGAACAGCGTAGCTTCGACCGCGCGCGATACAATGTTCGTGGGCCATGAAGTTTGCCGGAAGGGGATTCTGTCGCTAAAGAGACCGGTTTAACCGCGACTAACCATTCGGCACGGGATAAAATTTGCTCCGACATGCGCCGCAGGGGAACCACTGAAAATTTGAGGTAGCGGGCTGCTGACGCGGTCGCGGTTCCACCGTCGGAACACAACAAAATCTTCGGGTGTTGGCCGCGCGGAGAAAATCCGCGTGTATATCTCTCTCTCTCTCTCTCGCGCGCGCGAGCGCGCGCGGTCCCTCGGCGCTTTTCCGGCCCGGCGATAAATTATTCCCGTGGAGGTTATACGATGCAAAGTGAATGCGCGTAATCTTTCGAAATTCCGTAAGTTTGTAAGGAACGCCACCGGCGCGGCGGCTACGACGACGACGACGACGACGACGAAAACGGCGAGACGTCGACGACGACAACGAGGACGACGGCGCGGCGGCTGCAGCCAAAGGAGATTGCCCTTTCGCGGCTCGGCGGCGCCCTTCCCCAACCCTGAAATATTCAAAAGCTGGATACCGCGGAAAAATTGCTCTGACCGATGCTCGATTCACCTGGCGCACGGTCGCGGACCGCCTTGTTGAAAGTCTTTTGACGGCCTGCCGCCCAGTCGGGCGGGGATACTTGGTACCCTTCTACGAGCTGCTTGCGATCGGTCTACGAAGCCCGACATGAAGAGGAGCAGCAAGTGCATCGCGCAGACCATCAATTTGTCGAATCCGGAGAGCTGCGTGCGGCCGCGGAAAATCCAGAAGCTGGTCGGCACGGACAGCGTCCATCAGCCTTGTCCGACGACGTCGGGCGGCTCGCCCTTCTGGATCCCTAGGCCCGTGTCCGTCAGGGTCTGCAGCAGGAAGGATATGCAGAGGACTTGTCCTCCGAAGGTAACGAGGCCCTTCGTTCCTCGAAACGAGGCGAATTTTCGATAGGGGAACCGCAGTACGGTGGATTCTCTCACGTTCGCTCTGTTGCAGATATTGGTTCCGTGATATTTCCAGGCTTGGGTGCGTTATTTCTACGCCTGTGTGAATTGTTCCTACGTCTATGGAAACCTACGCGTTATTCTTATGAATATGTGCGTTATTTTTATTCTATATGCGTTTTTCCTATTTATCTGTGCGTTTTTCCTACGCTGAGGTTCGTCAGAGCATTTGACACAATTTAAACTAAAATTCTAGGAATGATAATTTATAATGCAGTAACATAACTTTTCCAAATTCAATGATTAAAAATGAAATTTCTACCAAGTTCCTTCTATTTTTTTATTTCCGCCCCAGAGACAATGTGAGAGAATCTAATAAGCTTTAAATGTCTTAAAGACGTCCATTTTAGGTCCAAACGTTTTATACCCAAAAATGGAAATCTTAGGACGTCTTATTTCAGACGTCAAGAGGACATTAAAACGTCCTTAAAACCGCAGGCGACTTAAAGACGTCTTAGAGACAGCTTAATTCCTATATTTCTATAAACGGTCTGTGAACGTTCTGTAAACGGCCTACGAATAGCCTAACAACCGTCTTAACCTCCTCTCCTACAATATCGAGTCATAGTCTATTAAATACGTCCCGAAACCCGTACATCAGACATTTTTGCACCATATAAGAAATTACTGCAACCCTCTATCTTAATATTTCTATCTACATCCTCTACAGTTGTTACCCCTTTATTCTCAAAATCTTCTAAAATATCTCACCTTTGAACCAAGAGCCCTCCTTCACGGTAACCCTGCTGGATAGACAACTTTGACGAAATGTTACCTCGAGATCATCTTGGCGACTGCTTAGCCCAGCACCGTGGATTATTGCTAGGGGGCGTGGAGCTTGAACTCGACCGAAACCGGGGTATTTGCTATTAATGAGATTCCGTCCGGGTTGCGTCGATTCGTTAACAAGGGACCTCTACGGCTTGGTTCCCGTGTCGCCGGGCACCCGTATCAACGGCGGCCGCACGGCGAGAGAGAGCTGTCTTTGCGCGCGATATTGACGTGGCCGGGGCGCCAAGGGGCGACGACGGCCCGCGCTCTCTCTCTCCCCAGCACCTGTACGGAATTGGTTAGCCGATACGTAGCCGCGTTTACCTGAAATTAGCCCCGGCAGTCCGGCGTGCACAGGTAGAGAGGCACGCCGCGATGGGTCTCTAATGGAGGAGGACAGTTTCGAGTTCCCCGCGTACTTGTTAGGGACACGTACCTACGTGACCCGACCAGCCCCAGGGCCGTGGGACACGCCGCGCGCGCGCGCGCGTTTAGCTAGTTGCAAACCCTTATCGCCCAGGAAGAGAGAGAGACCCTGGAACTCCGGGGGACACTTCGCTGTTAATCTTCTACGGTCCTGTTTTCAAACGGCCGTCTAATCCGACGACAATTTTTATTTAATACCTCCTTTCGTAATTGTGACGATTTGGTACTTTGGTCAACGATTATGAAAATTCGATTATTTATTTTTTAATTGT
>NW_027588579.1:0-1110 GCF_028453695.1 Augochlora pura | reverse complement strand
TTTAGGCTTCTCTCTTTTTCCTAGTTTAAACCAGCATTTCTCTTCTGGGTGATATCTTACACCTTTATCCAATTCCTCACATATTTTGCATGGCTTCTTCTCTTCACTTCTACCTTTGTATTCTGGTTTACCTTCTTTTCTAAATGTTTTCTTTCTATCTGTTAATCCTTCAAGTTTTTGTAACTCCTGCACTAAATCTCTTGTATCTTTTACTCCTTCCCTGTCAATTTTTTCCCTGATGAATTCTGGTAAGCCAAATGCAATCCTATCTATCATTGTATCAGCGTCCATGTTCTTATTTATTTCCAATAATAATCGTTCTTTCTTTATCGCGTATTGTACTAGTGAGCCTTCCTTGTACTTAAAATAATGAGCATATGTTCTGCTACTCCATCCTTTATTAGCGAAGGTTTCTATTAATTCTTGCTTCCATCCACACCAATCGTCTTCATGCTCCCCTTTTATTACTGTAGAGGTGTACCAGTCTTGGCATGTTCCATCTAAAAATACTCTTAATAATTCGATTTTGGTTTCATCTTTTTCTATTCTAAATCTTCCACATTCCTTCTCAAATGTGTCTAACCATTGTCTAACATTAGAAGTTTTATAATTGAATTTTCCTAATACAAATTTATCTATGATGTGTTTTAAATTTCTTTCCTCTTCTTTCTTTTCTGATTTTTCCACTAGTTTTTCCAATATTTTCCCTAAATCTGAGTGTTTTTCCATATGTCCTTGCACTATTTGTTTTAGAAATTTCCCTCCAAACTGGATATTTCCTTCCTCGTCTACATATGTCTTTTTCAACTCTTTCGTTAGCGTTATCCATATCTTCAATTCGTCGTGCCTCCTTGTTAATGATTCTCTTACCTTTTTGAAATTTTCCGTATTTATTAATTCTTCATGAAGTTCCACATAGCTGAGTTCATTTGGTATAGCATATTGTTCTCCTTGTTCTGTAGTAATTGAGGTTATGGCCATAACCGTAGTTTTACTATCCCTCGGGGAAGCCACCGCTTTGATTTCAAATCTTAATTTCATCTTGTGACAGAAATTGTCGTTTTATAATGTGGATTTTTGAAAGGTTTTGGTGATCGAAATGAACTGACC
>NW_027588578.1:0-1110 GCF_028453695.1 Augochlora pura | reverse complement strand
TTAGCTAAGAACAAGATTTCATCAAACCATATTCGACTCAAGAATATGGTTTGATGAAATCTTGTTCTTAGCTAAGAACGCAACACTGAAATATAAAGAAACAAAAGATGATCACGTATAGTTACGACACTGCCGAGTCAAGAGGAGCAAGTAGCAGACGACACAGAGGAAAAACGCCGCGTACGCATTGCCGACGGATATTTTTTCGATCTATACAAATTTAAAACCGTATCGACACTTTCGCGATTGTTTTTACTTATAATTCTTAAAAAATATCTGCATAATCGGATGCCATGATCAGTTTCTGTCAAAAATAAACATCTTCATATAATTTAATTTCATTACATAATTTTTTTATTATTCTCAGCTCTTTCATTCAACGAGAAACTCACGGAGAAACAGTAAGTATTTTTTTTCTAATTTGTCTACATATTTTACTTTTATATTTACATTTCAATAAGTAATTTCAATTAATTCTCTTTTTTAGTGAACACAGACCGAGAACAGTTAGTGAAACATTTGAAGACAATGGCACGTAAGCTAGGAACTTGCCGATATTTCTGTAGGACGGCCAGATTGTGTCTTGCACGGTTCTCCACTCTCTACTTTATATAGTTTTGTATTATTAGTGGTATCTTTCAATGTTGACAAAGATTTTACTCTTAATTCTTTTTTTAGTTACCACTGAAGCAACGGAGTTGCCGACTGCAAACCCGGTGGCAAATGCAATGGCGTTGCCTCCCTTTCACGGTAAGTTAAAATAATTAATACCAGCCGCACATGTTACTGTACGCAGAAACATTACCGGTTGATTTAATGAAATTTGTCTTTTGTTAAACCAGAAATGTTCCCAATTCAAATACGTAGAAAATAATGCATAACTTTCTTTTTGTAGATAGAGGAACATCTGCGGGCTCGCCGCTAAGAGGCCGTGGAGGCCGAATTATTAAGGGAAGATTTGCGGGTTTTTCCCGGGGAGGCCGTGGAGGCCGAGGTTACCAAATTATTATTATTAATAAATAATTTAATTAAGAAGATATGTACGTTTTCATTTTTCTATCTTCTTTTTATCCCTTAGTCTGTCGGCATTTTTCCCATAAAATCCTATTG
>NW_027588577.1:0-1111 GCF_028453695.1 Augochlora pura | reverse complement strand
ATATTATGTGGTATATCATTTATATCCACTTAACTTCCCTTTTATCCTCTTCTATCTGTCTTACATCCTTGGATATTATGTTTTATCTCACTTACATCCTCTTAAATGCCCTTGCATCCTCTTCTATCTCCGTTATATCCTTGTATATTATGTTTTATCTCACTTATATCCACTTAAATTACCTTGCAACTTCTTCTGTTACTCTTAAATCCATGGATATCATGTGGCATATCATTTATATCCTCTTAAAGTCCCTTGTATCCGCTTCTATATCTTTTATCCCTTTGGATATCATATTTTGTCACCCTTACATCCCCTTAAATTATCTTTTATCCTCTTCTATCTCTCTTATATCCTTGCATATTATGTTGTATCTCACTAATATCTATTTATATTCCCACGTATCCACCTCTATCTGTCTTATATTCTTGGATATTATGTGGTATATCATTTATATCCACTTAAAGTCCCTTGTATCCGCTTCTATATCTTTTATCCCTTTGGATATCATATTTTGTCACCCCGACATCCCCTTAAATTCTCTTTTATCCTCTTCTATGTCTCTTATATCCTTGCATATTATGTTGTATCTCACTTATATCTATTTATATTCCCTCGTATCCACTTCTATCTCTCTTATGTCTTGGATATTATGTTTTATCACACTTATATTCACTTACATTCCCTTGCAACTTCTTCTGTGCCTCTTATATCCATGGATATTAGGTGGTATATCATTTATATCCACTTAAATTAACTTGTATTCTCTCCTATCCATCTTATATCCTTGGATATTATATTGTATCCCACTTATATTCACTTAACTTCCCTTTTATCCTCTTCTATGTCTCTTATATCCCTGGATATTATGTTTTATCTCACTTACATCCACTTAAATGCCCTTGCATCCTCTTCTATCTCCGTTATATCCTTGTATATTATGTTGTATCTCACTTATATCCACTTAAATTCCCTTGTAACTTCTTCTGTTACTCTTACATCCATGGATATCATGTGGCATATCATTTATATCCTCTTAAAGTCCCTTGTATCCGCTTCTATATCTTTTATCCCTTTGGATATCATATTTTGTCACCCCGACATCCCCTTA
>NW_027588576.1:667-1111 GCF_028453695.1 Augochlora pura | reverse complement strand
CTCTCATATAATTGGATATTATGTTTTATCTTACTTATATCCACTAAAATACCCTCGTATCCTCTTGGATCTTTCTTCTATCCTTGGATATCATGCTGTATCTCACTCATATGCACTTAAATTCCCTTGTATCCCCTTGTGTCTCTCTTATATCCTTGGACATTATGTTGTATCTCACTTATATGAACATAAATTCTCTTGTATCCTCTTGTGTTTCTCTCATAGAATTGGATATCATGTTTTATCTCACTTATATACACTTAAGTTCCCTTGTATCGTCTTGTGTCTCCCTCACATAATTGGATATTATGTTTTATCTCACTTATATACACTTATATTCCCTTGTATCATCTTCTGTCTCTCCTATATCCTTGCATATTATGTTGTATCTCACTTGTATACACTTAAATTCCCTTGTATCCTCTTGTGTCTCTCTCATATAAT
>NW_027588576.1:0-567 GCF_028453695.1 Augochlora pura | reverse complement strand
CTTGTGTCTCTCTCATATGATTGGATACTATGTTATTTCTCACTATTATCCACTTAAATTCCCTCGTATCCTCTTGCATCTCTCTTATATCCTTGCTTATTATGTTGCATCTCACTTATGTACACTTAAATTCCCTTGTATCCCTTTGAGTCTCTATAATATCCTTAGAAATTATGTTGTATCTCACTTATATACACTTACATTCCCTTGTATTCTCTTGTGTCTCTCTTATATCCTTGGATATTATGTTGTATCTCACTTATATACACTTAAATTCCCTTGTATCCTCTTCTATCTCACTCATATAAACTTAAATACATACACTTCATACACTTAAATTCCCTCGTATACTCTTGGATCTCGCTTCTATTCTTGCATATTATGTTGTATCTCACTTATATACACTTAAATTCCCTCGTAACCTCTTGACTCTCTATAATATGCGTAGAAATTATGTTGTATCTCACTTATATACACTTATATTCCCTTGTATCCTCTTGTATTTCACTTATATCCTTGCATATTATGTTGTATATCCGTTATATACACTTAAATTCCGTTGTATCC
>NW_027588575.1:0-1111 GCF_028453695.1 Augochlora pura | reverse complement strand
ATATTAAAATTAACAAAATCAATATACTAAATATAATATACGATATATAGTATATAATATAGGATATATGATATGAAATATAGCATATATAATAACTAAATATAATGTAATATACGATATATACTAAATATGAATGTACTAAAATTAACAAAATTAATACACTAAATATAATATACGATATATAGTATATAATATAGGATATATAATAACTAAATATAATATAATATGTAATATAAGTATAACATAGGATCTCGCAGCGATAAAATTACAGAGGTAATAAATTATTGGTTGCCACGATATAAAGCCGATTTATAGAATACTGGTCGCTAGAGTATTAAAAACAGGAACTTTTTTAATCCAACCCCTAAAATAAAATCGTAACAGAATCTCGCGACCGATCACCGCAAAGGCAGATCCTCGTCACCAAAGAGATGCAAACTCGATTCGTCGTCGTTCCCGTAATTAATCGATTAGCGTCGCCGATCGGACGCAATGAATCACACGGTCTTCTTATTCGAACCGTCCGGCTGATGTCTTGTTAACTTCTTTTTTCCGCCCCCCGTGTTCGGGAGTTGACCGAGCCGTAAATTACGCGGCTGCTTATACGAGAGTTAGGTAGAAAGCAAGAGGAGAAACAGGGACGGCGTCAGGCATCACGGGTTCTGCAACGCTGTCCCGAACATCCCAGTCGAAGGATCTCGAACTCTGGTCTGCGCGCGTGTGCAACATCCGGCAGCGGAACGCGCCGATAAATCACGCAGAACGTGTGCATTTTCTCCGCTCTGTACGTAAACGTGTACCGCGGACCTTTCGGTTTTATCGAGGGGCGTAGAGGGGCTGCTGCTGCTGCTGCTTCTCGTTGTACGTGCACGCGCGCGCGGTTACCGTCTCCCGGCGAGACACTAAATTTCCCTGGGCAAAAAGGAATTTCCTGCCTTTTTATCTCGGACGGAGATGGCGTTAAGCTTAATTTTCTTTTAGCGGTCCGACGGCCGCGGCGTACGGTTAAAGTCCGAGCGTTCTTGATAAAGAAATTTATCGGCGGAATAAAGAACTTTCAAAGATTACGCCCCGGAAAAAAGGGATTTATTCTTTGCCGCGCGAGCCCGCG
>NW_027588574.1:0-1111 GCF_028453695.1 Augochlora pura | reverse complement strand
AGCCAGATGTTTTTTTTATTTACAAGAAAAATTACCTGCCTATTTAAAATACGACAGAACTTTCCCTCCAACCTAATAATATCTAAATTGCGAAATACTAAAACTCATACGAACAAAGAAATGAGACGTGAAGCTTGGTGCTTCTGCTGTGAATGCGCTATGTACAGCGCGACTTTCTTAACTTTATGAACCACTATTCAAATTTCAAAGTAATGGTCTAGTTGCCGAGTACTGAAACTCTTATGAAAATGTAACAGGGAAATGAGGTTTCACGCATAATATGCCCAAGAAGACCTTGCCTTTAATTCTCTATGTTCAAAATGGCATCGGATGCGTCAAGATTATATTTGGAGAAGTTTAACAAGATTTAAAGAGATGTTTTATTTTAATATTTTTTAAAGTTTTGACAGTAGCACGTAATACAATGTAGTAATTCTTGAAAGTACAAAAACCAATCAGAAACCATTCTGATCTTGCAAGAATATGGTTTGAAATAAATACTAATATAGTTCTCCTGATTGTGATAAACGAACGTTATTATTTACTAACATACTATGTATCGTTTACTGACCAAATTTATTGTTCAGGTAAATTATAGTCAAGTTAATTTCTAGTAGGTTTCTAATTTATTTCTCTTTTATTTTCATCAGTTTGGCATACATGGATGGTATTGTTTAATACATAAATAAAAAATTTAAATGAAAAGACTACTATTCCAGAATAATTTTAGCAACTGTTTCTAGAAACTGTATATTGGTTACAAAATCGATTGTGACAATCAGTCGAACGATCCTCGAAGCTGTCTCGCAGGAGTCGCGGTTTGTGTCAGTATTGTTCCGCGAATCGAGCAGTGTCTGACAGTTTACCGAAACCTGCCTGCTAATTAAGTTAAACTCGAATGCTTCGCTTTTGGAACAATATACAGATTTTTCCTAGAATTGAATAGAAACCGGCAGAATAGCACCTGTCTACTGTATCCAAAGACGAAACTAGAATCGTCTCGCTGAATTCTAATTTCTGATGTATTGGGTTGTCCGGAAAGTTCGTGCCGATTTTCGGTAGGTAGCGTGAGAGTCCTGACTGCATATATCATAATTATTGAAAACAAATG
>NW_027588573.1:0-1111 GCF_028453695.1 Augochlora pura | reverse complement strand
ATTACGAGATCGGAAATATACTGTAATGTTTCTATTTTCTATAGTTTGGGTAAAATGATTGTACTTTTATATACAAATCGTACGTAAGAAATTACTCGAAAATATACGATATTTATACATAGAAATTTTTAGAATTTTAGAATTTCTTGAACTGAGGCACTTAGGTTGAATTTTCAACCTAAACAAGAAACCTAATTAAATTGATTTTATACTTTAACTATTTGTTACAAATGATACGCCCTCTCACCAAAGTCAACTCAATTTGAAACCCTATTTTACTGTAACAACGTGCCTTAGCTAGCTTCGCGAACTATCATATACAAACGATATTTTCTTAAACAACGTCAGGATCAAAGGATTAATTAACCCTCGCACGCGGCTCAAATAAAATGTTACTTTAACACTAGATTTACGGGCGTTTCTTATATACCTATCTCTACGGCACCCGTCAAATTGACGGGTAGATGAAAATACGTATTTATTTTAAAAAATCAATTTATTCAAACTAAGTCTGAGTTGAACAATATAAGGCTTCATGTAAAAATAAAAAATTAATAAGTCAAAATCTGTTTTTATCACAGAAATGATAACAATAATGTAAACGCTACAGGATGAACATTTTTATCGAGCACATTTCTTACATATGTTTTGAATTTTTTTTGTGCATTTTTCGCATACGATCTTCTTGCAATACATACAGCAACTACTGCTTTTATTTTTATTGCAGTAGCCCATTTGACAACTTTTTCGGACTCCTGATGTTGAAGGTGACAGAACTGAAACGGCTGAACTTTGACAAAATATAAACTCTTTTCTGGATATTTTGGATCCGGTACACTCTCTATACAGTATCCACGCGTTTATCGCTGCCAAATCTAAAATATTATAAAAAAGGAGGCCATCGGGGCCACCGGCGACACCCCGCTTTCACGCTATGATTGCTAGAAAAGGGTGGTCGGCGAAAGTAAAAAATCTGTGCTCAAATTCAATTACCCTATTGTAAATACTTACAATAAGCGGGGACTACAATAACCGGAACTTTTGCACACTGTCTTCGAAAAATTTTCTTATCACTGTCACTGCAAAAACTATACTGAAGACCAGCTCGTGC
>NW_027588572.1:0-1111 GCF_028453695.1 Augochlora pura | reverse complement strand
ATAAAATCGTTTCGTTGTTTATCGATCACTTATTCTTTTACCGACACTCGACAACAAAATTCATAGATCGTTACAACAGTGCAGCACCTTACACTCAGTGTTAATACCAAATAGAATATTCCGAATGTACACAGCATCCGTACTCAAGCACATAACTTTCATAACGCGTTACCCATTTCCATTTCACAAGAAGTACTGCGACTAATATTGTTCTCTACAAAACACCGGCCTGCTTAAACCAATAACTCTACTATGGGAAACCTCTGAATTAAATAAATTACTTGCATTAACTTAGCTATGCTAGAAATGTTTGAGTTTGCACGAAAACGTCAGACACACTTTCTTCACATCAGTTACCATCACTTTACAGCTTACTTAACACCTTGCACTACGATTTCTTTCAGAACTGCATCGATTAACATGTTGGCGACGGCGTGCATCACCGGTGGGTCATACGTGTCTGTACCGTGGGGCGGCGCGCATCACCGGTGGGTCACACGCGTTTGTTCCGTGGCTACGTGGGGGCGGCGTGCGTCACCGTACAAAATAGGTTTATTTTTCAATTCTCAACATTATAAACAGACATTTAATATTAAAAACATAACAATTCAATATAAAAACATAACAATTTAAAAGAAAAACATAACAATTCAATATTATAAACATAAAAAAATTATTTAATTTTTTGTATGTAATTTTTGAAAACATGGTGTGCAGAGTGCCGGTTGACCCTTACATCGGTTACAATATGTTTTTACTTCTTTCCCCTTATTCGCGGCATACTGCCTATCTTTTATTCTAGACATGCGTTTATAGCATTCTTTACATTGCTGTCTCGTTTTTCTCGCGGGTCCTTGGAACGCCTGTAGAAAATGTCTACGTTGTTTGGGCACTGCTTCAGTTTCAGATTGTACATTTACGGGTTCCACTTTACTGAGGAGGTAATCGATAATTTTTTCGCGGAATTTTAAAATTTTCATACATTTTGTACCCCGTTTTCTATGCATGTACCAAGCATTGACGAGACAAGTCCCGCATACTAATTCGATTACTATTTTTCTATACCACTTTACCGTTCTGCGTAGGCAACTATAATAAGAAGACATCTGAT
>NW_027588571.1:0-1112 GCF_028453695.1 Augochlora pura | reverse complement strand
TCAAACAATTTGGCAATTTGCGATAGAATCTGTCTTTTTGTCAATATTTTTTCTTGTGTAAACGGCGTGATCGTGTATAGTAAATTATCTGTCGACGGGTTCCAATTGACTCCCAACGTTTTCCGGTTTTCTGATGTATCGATAGGTATTGTTGATTTATCCGATTTTTCTAAACCCTTAGTGATTCGTAAGTCGTTTGCGTTCCATTGCCGCAGATTGAGTCCGCCTGCCTTTGCTAATGCTATTATTTCGTCGCGAAGGGTTATAGCTGACTCAAGGGTGGAGGCACCCGTCAATAGGTCATCGACGTAAAAATCGCGTTTGAAAATCTTAGCTGCCTCTGGGTACTTATGTGTTTCATCGTCTGCGAGCTGCTGTAATGCTCTTATCGCTAGAAATGATGCACTTGTTGTGCCGTAGGTGACTGTTTTTAATTGAAAGGTTCTTATTGATTTATCGATTGAGTCGCGCCATAGAATTTTTTGAAATTTGAGGTCATCATCATGCAGCTTAAATTGTCGGAACATTTTTTCGATATCCGCTGTGATAGCGTAGACGTGCGCTCGGAATCTAATCAGAATTGAAAAAAGCGAGTCTTGGATGGTTGGGCCCGTTAATAGGGTGTCATTGAGCGATACTCCCGTTGAGCTTTTCGCGGACGCATCGAAAACTACCCGCAATTTCGTTGTTGCGCTCGATTCCTTTATTACCGGATGGTGCGGTAGGTAGAATCCCTTTTCGTCCCCTGATTCGATTTCTGACATGTGGCCTAGTGTTAAATATTCCTTCAAAAACGTAGAATATTGACTCTTTAACTCTGGTTCTCGCATAAGTCGCCGCTCTAACGTGTGGAAACGTTTTAACGCCATGTTTCTGGACGCGCCTAATGTTGCCTTCCTTTCGTTAAAAGGTAGACGTACTACGTATGTACCGCTGTTATCGCGTGTAGTTGTCTCGGTAAAATGTTTTTCGCATAACGCTTCTTCTTCAGACAAAAATGTTTTATTGGGGAGCTCCTCGATTTCCCAGAATCGGTTAATTTGCGCGTCCAATGTTACCGTGTGGCATTTGACCGTGGGTTTTATGTTTTTATTTTGTTTGGGCACCGACCC
>NW_027588570.1:0-1112 GCF_028453695.1 Augochlora pura | reverse complement strand
GTGAGTACTTAATATTGTATACAAGTCAAAATTAATTTTTCTAAGTATCAAATCGCAAGAGACAATGAATTTATTAACGCAAAAATTTCTCGAGTTATTCCTGCTGAAAAAATTTATTTCACGTCTCCAATTCAATCAATTATTGTCACTAACATGTTAAATGTAAAGATAGAAAAGAGAATGCTTGACCATACTTCTAATTATCGGAAATGTTATAAATTTTTAGACATCGTTAATAATAAATTTATTGGTGAAAGATATTTTTTTAAATAATGTATTGGCAATATGAAAATCATTGTTGACCGTTACTGAAAATAAGGCGTCCTGCGCAATGTTGTTTTTCATTTCCTCAGTCTGTTATTGTTCTCGCAAGTATGTAAACGTGTTTCGTAAGGCGGTCCTCGAAAATATTCTAACTAAATTTTTCCGATTCAAGATGGACTTCCATTGATTACTGCTGCCCCTTGGTCCATCTGTGGTCACTAGCGGCCATCGTAGTAGTCAGTCGTGGTCATTCAAGTGGGAATCAGTGGTCATTAATTCGATGAGGTAGTTAAGTGAGTACTTAATATTGTATACAAGTCAAAATTAATTTTTCTAAGTATCAAATCGCAAGAGACAATGAATTTATTAACGCAAAAATTTCTCGAGTTATTCCTGCTGAAAAAATTTATTTCACGTCTCCAATTCAATCAATTATTGTCACTAACATGTTAAATGTAAAGATAGAAAAGAGAATGCTTGACCATACTTCTAATTATCGGAAATGTTATAAATTTTTAGACATCGTTAATAATAAATTTATTGGTGAAAGATATTTTTTTAAATAATGTATTGGCAATATGAAAATCATTGTTGACCGTTACTGAAAATAAGGCGTCCTGCGCAATGTTGTTTTTCATTTCCTCAGTCTGTTATTGTTCTCGCAAGTATGTAAACGTGTTTCGTAAGGCGGTCCTCGAAAATATTCTAACTAAATTTTTCCGATTCAAGATGGACTTCCATTGATTACTGCTGCCCCTTGGTCCATCTGTGGTCACTAGCGGCCATCGTAGTAGTCAGTCGTGGTCATTCAAGTGGGAATCAGTGGTCATTAATTCGATGAGGTAGTT
>NW_027588569.1:0-5620 GCF_028453695.1 Augochlora pura | reverse complement strand
AAATTGGAATTCTTATATTCTTAATCTTGTATTCTAATTTTCTAAGGCAGTATCAAAATATGAATATCTACCATTATCTGATGAATGGCCTACAATGAATATTGCTTTTCTACCTATTTTTGGGTACCATGAAGGTATGGTTACATCACGCAGTTATCGCCACGTGATAATTCTTCTTCCATATGCGTTTCCTCACAAAATATTATGAAAGATTTAGAAGAAAATGAACCTTACCAAATTAGCAACAGCCACTTTAAAACACTGTTAATTCCAAATGTTATTGTAGAATATAAAACAAAACATTTAATAACATCATCTGTTAATAATGATTACTGTGACTGTAAGGATGGGTTAAAGTGGGCGAACAAACGTGGTGGTTTCCGAAAATCTATATATTTTGACCACGCGACACGAAGTGACCCTGACTGTTGCCTATTGCAAAGTGCCGTCCCTCGTCTTCGGCCGTTAAGACAAACGCTACACTTTGCCCAGCAACCGCGTGTGTCTTCGGCACCGCGCCCCGAACAAAGGCGCTACAAAGTATGCTCGATACGTGATCGCTTGGCGATCACGTTACCGGCTACGCCGAATGTTCTCGGAACGCATTAGGATAACATCAACGCTTACATGACTAATGATTGATACTTATTAGTGCTGAAGATATATCTCATAAATTCATTTTCTAATTTCATCGCTTTCAAAATTATATGAGGTGGTATTATTTATTGGAACACTCGGTGTACAAAATGATAGCATACAATATTATAATCGGGCAATTTATAATTGTTCCGTCCTGGGCATAGGGCCACAAGAACGACATTCAGACAAGGAAGGCCAATTTACAGTTTATGATGCTAGTAATGGTAAAAGGCTATTTTTGAGGAACCGAACCATCAAGTAATTTTAATATTTCGCGCGACGCACGGTAATCGGTTTACAATCTCTTGTTCTCGGTCTCAATAGCAAACGCTGGCATCACAAACCTCGGGGATTTCCAAAGGGCTCCGCGGACAGAGGCCTGAAGGCCCAAGCCAGGCTCGCGACCATTCCGCGAACGGCTATTTTTACGGTAAATTCAGACTTGGAGGAAATCCCTGTCAAACGTTGCAAAAACGATTCTGTTATTTTGACATCGTGCTAGCTTTTAGGAAAGCTCGGTTGCAGGAGAAATTTGGTGGAAGTGGAAAAATGTTTAAAAGTAGGGATAGGAAGGAACTCTGTGGTAGGGGATGTTTTAGCAACGTTTGACAGGGATTTCCTCCAGGTCTGAATTTACCGTAAAAATAGCCGTTCGCGGAATGGTCGCGAGCCTGGCTTAGGCCTTCAGGCCTCTGTCCGCGGAGCCCTTTGGAAATCCCCGAGGTTTATGATGCCAGCGTCCGCTATTGAGACCGAGAACAAGAGATTGTAAACCGATTACCGTGCGTCGCGCGAAATATTAAAATTACTTGATGGTTCGGTTCCTCAAAAATAGCTTTTTACCATTACTAGCATCATAAACTGTAAATTGGCCTCCCTTGTCTGAATGTCGTTCTTGGGGCCCTATGCCCAGGACGGAACAATAATATTTATTTAATAAATTGCTTTAATATTTTACAAAGCAAGTAGTATTCTATATTAAATGAAACATTTTATTAACCATGAATATAGGCAACGAAAGAATGATGGTAGTGAATATGTTCACTCTAAGAAAAGAGAAGTGTGAGTAGCAGTAAAATTTAAGAAATGTAGTAATGCGTCTATGAGCAATTCCTACACCCACACTTCCATCTAAAAGAGGAAGGGAAAAGTGATTTTCAAACGTGTGACGTTGATTCAAAAATATTTACGGTTATAAAATTTTCATTCAAACTGATTGAAATTTTATTTTGCATCATTAAATATATCAGAAACATTTTAGACGATCGAAATTAGGATTACGAAATCAACATAAGATGTGGAAAAAAATAATTTCCTGTACCAGGAATCGAATCCGAGCCTCTTGGGTGATCCCAGCCAGGTATCCCAGTCATCTTTTTTCTCTCTTCTTTTTTTTTTTAAAACCATCATTTTATCTACAGCCAACAATATACAGATTAAATGTTATAAAATGAATAAAAACATACATATTTATTTATAGTTGCTGTTCCGACCCGAAGGAACAATCACCTGGAGTTTCTGCCGATGGGGTTTATAACACGGACACGGGGAAGGTTATTTTTGAGAAGGAGACCCTTTTTACATCTGGCGACCAGAAGCATGCTAATTTAATTTCCGTCTTCCTCAATAACCATTACGTGTCATAAAGTTAAGATTTCTAAGAGAACTTCCTAATAGCATTTTTAAAGCCCACAGCTGGGACGTGCCGTAAACCGGGGAATCCGAAGGGTCACACCACTCGAGTACACGACGGCACCGTAACCGTCACAGGCTGACCTGGACGATTTCTCGTAGCACCTATTAACGCCATAAATTACATACATGCAAACATCTTCACACGCGACAAGAGGATGTCGCCAAGTCAACGAAGGCACTGATTGGTACTATGCAGCAGTAGGTAAAACCCAATCAGTGCCCTACTTACATACCGAAATGCAAGTTCTCGCGGAACTCCCAAAAAGGCAGAACACACCCCCCCCCCCCCCCCCCCCCCCCGACGAATCATAGTTCGACTACGATCAATTCGTCTTCGCATCAATCAGTCTGCAATCATCCTACAAACAGTCGACAACATACAATCTCCAGCGGTCGAAATTCAGTTTCATCCTTCAGCAGTCGAGGAAACATTCAGTCGTTTCAACCTCCTGCAGTCGAGGAAACATCCAACATCACAGTCTCCCAGTCGAGACATCACAAGTCGAGTCATTCAATTCTTCAACGTCGAGCTGAATCGTTAAGTAACAACAGCGTACGCGCAACCACTGCTCTACCATTTGAATCCTTTACCCAATATTAATTTGGGGGGTAATATTTCCGCGACACCGGCATCACGGGTCCTCCAACGGTTCAATCCGGGCCTTACAACCCCGGAAGGGTGGAAAAACCACCCACGCGTCGATACCCTAGTGTTCGAATCGCAATTCAGTTGCTGTTTAATGGCCGTGATGGCTTTTGTAAACTTAGTCTGACCTTAGTTGTAGCTGTAATTATAGGTATCGTTTGCTTAAATTTAGTTTGGTCAGTGAGATTGGTTGACGGTGTTGAATAAGTTTTTATTTGATTACGCCTAAAGAACTGAATTAGCCTGTTACGAAAAACAGCGCTACCACATGAATATTTTTAAATATGCTAACTATACATATATCGATACATGTTCTATCACGCTGTCGATCACGCTGAAAATCGGCCAGCATCATACCTTTCTTACTATTGTTTATAGAATATTTTTTTTTAACGAAAAACTGTTACAACTTGCATCGTAATATTTTAGGTACTTCACTTAATATTGTCATGTACAAAATAATATACAGTTACCTATGAAAACTAAAAAAAAATTAATGTCTGTAGCGCGCCGAAATATCGCAAATCCGTATGCCGGATATCGCGGGGTCCTAAATCCCGTTTCGCTTGATCGCCACGATACTCGGGCTCTTGACGAGATTATATTTTTCGACTTGATCATACAAAGTATGCTCGAGGTATTATGTGCGATGTGTTGTTCGATGTGTTTTTAGCGGGTGTATTTTGTGTTCTACGATGTGTTTTCTGTTCTACTGGTTCCGTCTCGTGTCGTGTATAATGTCGACTCTTATGATTTTTTTATTCGTTGTCTCAATATCTATATGGGGTGAAAAAGGTCTCTAATTAATGAGTGGGTGGTGCAATTTGGTCGTCGGAGTAGTGTGCTTACTGTGCTTAGTTTATTGATGCGCAGGATATGAAAAGGTCTGGAAAAATGGTTTGTACATTGCCCTGTCAATAAGTTCACTCACGGAGGTCGCGAAATGGTGTCCGATGACACCCGATAATTTTGGGTTTGGTCGTGTCGCGTCGTGTGGTTCGGCTATCGCAGGCGACCGTGGTTATCTCGTGTTTGGTCTTCTTGAGACCGAACAATGTCTTTATCTGCAAAGCTGAGGTCACACTAAAAGTTGTTCGTCCGTTTTTAAAATTAAGCAAAGCGTAAAACTTAAGCATCAACTTAAAAATTACTGTGGTATAGGGAATATTTCGGCACCCTGTAGATAATTTTAAGAGTAGTTTTAAGCACATAGTTGTAAGAAAGGAAAGCGACGTTGACCTGCCTCAAGTTGCCCTCGGCCCATTTTAGAAATTAAGGAAAGGGAGGCAGGTATGTAGAAAAAGCCGAACCGAGATTAACACGAGAGATTCTTGTTTTGAAAGTCGTTGCGAAAGGGTCGCAATATAAGTTGTAAAAAGTAGAGAGTCGTCGTGGTCGTATAAATTCGAAAGTTGTATTTATAAGTTGTAGTAATAGATTGACAAGTTGTTGAACCGCGCAACTATCGTACAACATAGTCTTAATTTCTATTGAATCCACAATTTTTAATAATTAATAAATATCTAATAATATTGTTACTACATTACATATATCGAATATTTTGTCCGATGTCCTGTTATTGTTTGTACAGCTTGAAATTCTCTCTAACACTGTCCGCATAGCAGTTTCTTGTTAATGTGTTTGGGTGGCTATTGATTCTTTCTTTGCGTTTGTTTGATGGTCGAATAATCTTAGTTAGCTAGTATCATACCCACCACGGGGTACCTTTGCCGTTCGAAGTGCACCAACTTAATGTTACGAGGCTAATTACGCCCGATACCTATCCCCTCGTAGGTCCCGACGGTGAAACAAACGTCGGCTCGTCTGCGAGTACCTTTCTCTTAGAATTGGTGCGTATATACAGGGTGTTTCAAAATTATACATACTTCGGGAAATGAGGGGTTCCTGAGGCCATTTCAAGTAATCTTCTCCTTTGCGGAAATACAATCCGCGGCTTTGTTAACGAGTTATCAACGAAAAAAGGTAGGCGAATGTGAGCATTTCGTCAAAGGAAAAGGTTAATTGAAATGACCTGAGGAACTCATCATTTCCCGAAGTATGTATAATTTTGAAACACCCTTATACACGCATCAACTCTAACACTTCCTGTGGATCCTGGTGGTGAAACTATTGAATTTCAACAAATAGGTTGAATACAGAAATCAACCTAATATACTTTTTTTTCTTCTCACCTGATATGTATGAATCGTGAAGGCATGCGACCATTTATTTTGTCTTTTCTTATCGTTATTGTTTTTATGAGTTGAATGAAGTTGGTTACCGAAACGTCTCAATCGCTGTTCGCAAAAAAACGCAGCTGTAAAGGACTTTCCGCGTCCTAAAAACGTAAAATTATTTCCTCGTTCTCCAGGAATATTACCGACGCTTTATTGAAAATTTTTCTCAAATCTCGAAGCCACCAATCCAGCAGCAAAAAACTGCCTTCCTTCTGTACCTTATGCGAAATCATAACTACGGAACCGCTATTGCAATAATCAGATTTTTTAAAAGAATGTAACATTACCACCGATGCCTCTGGCTACGCTTTTGGAGGTGTTCTAAGCCAAAACGAACCGACAAAGATCGAGTCATTGCTTGCGCATCTAGAATGCTTCACGATATTTAATTAAATTATTCCAC
>NW_027588568.1:0-1112 GCF_028453695.1 Augochlora pura | reverse complement strand
TTAACCCTTTTAGTGCCGGAGGCCGATATATCGGCCCGCGCTGCACAGGCGAAAAGTGCCTTATACATGTACCTTTGTTATTTATGTGATTTCCAATGAATATAGAAAAATTGGCGTCAGTGTTTCATTCTCAATTTCGTCCTTAATACACTGCTTTTTGAATTATGTAAATATTGCTTTTCGTTTGGTTTTTATGAGCATTTTTCTAAGAGGGTTAAAAGGGTGTTCTAGCCTGGAACGCGTTGCTTTTGTTTGCTCTTTTTGCGGTAGTTTTATTTAGATATTTTTTTCATAAGGGGAGTATGCAAGTTTTTGCATCGGCGATTTTCATTTAAGGGATGTCATGGTCTGTTTGGGGTGAGGAATTTAGGGGGAGAAAATTTGTTAGTATTTTCTAGGAATCTAGGAGGTTGTTTGAAGCTTTGTTAAAAGATTGTAGGAATATATATGGAATTCGAAGAGCACTGTGACAGACAGTTATTGCGATACTTTACGTGAAAATGTACTTCGTGTAGTGAAAAGTTCAGTTTTTCCTCTCGGCTGTCACACTTCATACGCGAAGCACGTATGCGTAATTTTCGAACAACTGTAACTCAAAAACTAGCAATCCTATTATGACATTGAAGTTTGAAAATTTAATTCGAGCTTTCCTTTATTGGAACTCGATATCTCGCTACAAGGTATAGCGAATTAATTACTAATTTTACTTTTTTTTAAAAATATATATGGGACAGTTCGGGGTATAATTTTCAACTAGAACGCGCGACATTCCGCGTGCATTTATCAAACAATGCCCACGCAACGCAAAGCGAAGAACCGGAATCACGACCAAGTAGAACTTCGATTCGCGTAAAAAAGCGACCGTTTCAATTGCAACAATCTAACGCAAACACGCGCGGTCTAGTGGCGCACGAGAAACGGGACAGGCTCTCGAAATCGAACAAAATTTCCGGAGAGTCTGAGGGTTGAACGGACCGGTGAGAGTCGTCGGTCCCGATGCACAGATTGCAACGGATTGCAGCGGCAGTTCGATAGTCGCGTGGCTCGGTACGAATTGACCCAAGAATGCGCGGAGAGCAGAGTCGCCGGGGGGGGACAAAAATCCGATAAAA
>NW_027588567.1:0-1112 GCF_028453695.1 Augochlora pura | reverse complement strand
TGTTAATTTTCTGCTATTAATAATAAGTGCTATTCGAGTAGTTAAATCGATTTTTGTAATTATTAACGTTATTGGATATTGTATCAGTTGCATACGTTAGGCTTTTACAAAATTCATTCATATTGTACATTAAATATTTGATCTTGTATATGCAATGTATATAGGATGAGCTGCAAAGTAGACACCACGATCTTTGAACCCCTTCCGACGATTTGACAAAAGAATGTTTTTTATCATAGTTACTTAGTATTTAACTGACAAAATATTATAATTATTTTTATATATATTTTATTTTATTATTATAAAAATACATATTTTATTTTATAATTATTTTTATATATATTTTATTTTATAATTATTATTATACATATTTTATTTTATAATTATTTTTATATATATTTTATTTTATAATTATTATTATACATATTTTATTTTATAATTATTTTTATATATATTTTATTTTATAATTATTAATTTATATTTATTTTTATTTTATAATTATATTATTATTTTGAATTGGTATTGTTTCTCAAGATGATGCAATGTTGAATTTGTCAATTCCTAGAACGTTTCGGTTTCAGTTACGCGATCCATTTACTCGAGCAACTATAAATTCGGCGAATTGTCGTGCAAACATCGACAAATTGTTTTCCCACGCGTTCATCGAATGGCCGGGCGCGTAACAGGAGGGCCACCCGGTACCGTCGCAGCTTGCGATCCGAGGACGCTTCATCCCCAGTCCGGTTATTCCCGCACTTCGTATCTCGTGACGGTCCGCCTCTGTGGGTGGTAGACGGAATAACACCGAGGGGCTCTTCCCTCCCTCGGGACTCCACTCTCTCTCTCTCTCTCTCTCTCTCTCTCTCTTCCTTTTCCGTCTGTCTCTTTTCCTCTATTGGTCCTTTCGTGCAGCTCCGAGGCGGATCGGTACCAGGCTTAGGGCCTAGGCGATCGAGCAGAAGGAAGCAGATGTCGAAACCGAGTTCAGAATTTCGTCGTCGTGAAACCTCGTCGATCGTTTTTCCGTCTGATTTTCTTGCAGAGTGGAATAAACCACGGAGAAATCGCTGCACTTTTCTCGGTTACCGCGAACCGTCGGTTATCTCGTGAAT
>NW_027588566.1:0-1112 GCF_028453695.1 Augochlora pura | reverse complement strand
ATAAGTTCCTCCCTTTTTCTTTTTAATTAATAGACGATATTTGTTGTTTAAGGTTGATTTATTGCGTCATATGAACTGTTCTGCATTCATGTTAGATATGAATGACATTTATTTCCTGTAAATTAAAGGAAAATTTGTATTTTTTGATATGAAAATTTGGGAACGAAATTACAAGAAAATATGTAAGAAATGAAAACTGTGTTGTTTATCGTGGAAATTATTAAGGAAGAAGAAATATGTGTGTAACACTAATAATAATTATATGATACTAACAATAAATATATATATAATACTATAATAAATATATATAATATTATAATAAATATATATATATATATATATATATATATATATATAACACTATAATAATATTAATATACAGAGTGTTCCATAAATGGTCGACGAAAACGCTTCGGAACAAAATATTTGCAAAAGTAAAAGTGTCCAGTATTCGAGACAGTGCATCCGTTGATGCATCCCTCGATTTCAACAGATTTCTCTTACAATCAATGAGGGTACGAATATTTATGGGACTGACTGTATAACACCAATAGATAACATAACATAGTAAAAAGGTTTAACACTGGAACTACCGACGATTGAGGTATACCTACTTCTACCGGAGGGGTCAAAATGACTTGTTTCTTAAATTACCAAGACATTTAAGAAAAGACAGCAATTTTTAGTTTTTATATATTCTTTATTTTTATGGACAAAAATTGAATATAACCTGAATAAGAATAGTAATAGAATAACAAAAATTTATAAAATACTTATGCATAAAATGATCGACTGAAAGTAATCTGGGGAAACTTGCCTGCAATAAATACTGCAAGCGATGACAGCAAAGTGTTTGATGCAAGTCAAACAGCGTAAGTCGTAGGAAAAACATTTTTTGGTTGTTGACATATCTTTGAGTTTGAAATATTTTCTTATACGACTAAAGGTCGTGTCACAAGTAACGTGTCACAATAATTTCCACGATACAACAGAACAGTACCGAAAACCTATGTTCCGTGAGGGAGGGGGGGTCAAAACGACTCATCTCGGTATATGTAGGTATACTGCATACAAATTTACAACAAAATGATAAAAAAAAACATAACAGTTTT
>NW_027588565.1:0-1112 GCF_028453695.1 Augochlora pura | reverse complement strand
GCACAAACTCATCTAACCTCCGGCCACGTGTGCAGTGGCCCTCGGCTCGTAACACTGAAAAAATTCTATAACATCAGGCTTGATGTCCAAAATAAGCCATATTTTTTTCAAAATTTTAGAAAGCCGCTAAAGGTGGAAAAATGCCGGAAAACCGCGAAATCTAATTTACCCTGTAACTACCCTCACGGACAAGTTACAGGGTTAAAATTTTGCACAGATGAATTTTTATTGGTCAGCTATTGAACGGTATATGACTCATTGAGAAACCTCTAAGGGCAGTTTTGATCATCTTAATCGACTATGCCCTTTTGTATATCAGAGCCTGTGAAAAATACTGCTACTAAAGGAGTAGTCAAAGCATTGAATCAGTTGTTTGCAATTTTCGGAACACAATCTCGTATGATTAGTGACAGGGGTAGTGCTTTTACTTCCCATTTGTTTAAATCTTTTTGCCTGGAAAATGGGATAAAGCACATGGTTAATGTAGTGGCCACTCCTCGGGTCAACGGGCAATGCGAAAGCTTGAATAACACTGTAATAAATTCCTTGGCTGCTACATGTTCGAGTCAGTCAGAGAACCAATGAGACGAAAATGTAAAGCGAATCCAGAGTGTAATATTATAAATTGCACAACGAATCGGACTACTCGGATCAGCCCAAGTCAATTATTATTGGGTTATAAACCTAATAGCTCAGCGGACGCTAAGCTGAAGTCTCGTGTCCGATAGCCTCTTCGACCTTCTCGCCATAGATGACAATTAGAAGCATAGCGTGAGGGCGACGGTTAGGCGTCGCTAAAGGGTCTTTTAAATCGGCCATACCCCCGGTGAGCATTGGTGGAGCCTTACAACCTCCACTAAAACGCGCTCCGGGTTCAAGCAGTAAAAAACTCCTGCAGTCGACGCCGATTGTATCTTGGTTTGAAACTACACGCCTCAGTCGTGCCTAATTAATCAAGGTTCGTATCCGTGCGTCTGCCATCGGCGTATTATTTCTAACGGGAATCGCCGGATTTAAATACAGTCCACGCACTCTCGCTGCGTTACACAGAGAGGTAGGCCGTTCCCCCCTCCAAGCGCACGAGCATCGTTGCAAGGAGCGAGAGGAAACGG
>NW_027588564.1:0-1112 GCF_028453695.1 Augochlora pura | reverse complement strand
TATTTTCACGTTATTTTCGATGTATTGAAATTATTAAAATATATTTTTATGTAATATGTTTTATTTATGTTAATTTCCGTTTCTTGCTGGTAATATAGAAGCATTTTATATCGCATCGGGATCGCTACTCTATTTGTTATAGTTACTGTTATAATTAGACCGCGGTTCGTTATGCAAAACGAAGATTCTTTAGCCAGATTGCAGCAAAACAAGCTTGGAGTAAAAAAAACATTTACGTTCATTGTTAACATTTTTATTTAGTGGAAAACAATTCAATGTAGCGAATTTCTTATTTCGTATTTCATCTACGAACTTTTGTTGTAAATGCACAGATGCATAGATATAATTCTTAATTTGTTCAGCGTTCTTCATCAGGTTTCGAAAAATTGCAGAGATACGTGCTGAATATTAACACTGGTGATTCGCAGAGCAGAGGGCGATTTTGTAATAACGACTACAGCTCCGCGGAGAGAATTAAAGCGATACGTTACCGATACGCCGCGACCATAACCGCTCCCGGGGTCTCTCGGCTGCAAAGAAAACTGCAAGCAGCCGGGACTCTCGGCTCGCTTGAATTCGTTTACTTTCTATTACTACGTTTTCATCGAGGGATAAGATCATTATGCCAGCCCCCCACACCCCCCGTCTCCGGCCCCGTACCCAATGTAACGTCTTGCATCGCCACCTTTTCGTCCAACATCCTGCATCCCCTACCAGCTATCCCTTGCTCTCCACCCCCGCGCGCTCATCCCGTTTGCTTCTCGCCTCTTCGCGCGACAGTAATTTTACTTAATTAAATTCCGTTCTTTCTGCCTTTGCTGGCACGACCCCTCCGGCCATCCCCGTCCTTCCATCGCCCGGCGTTGGTTCGTCACTGATTTTTCTCGGCCTGTCTTCTCCTCCCGTCGCCGGCTTCAAACGATTTTTCCACAATTTCGTGCGCGCCAAGCTGGCCGAAAAAGCCTCGACAACACCGACGCCCGCAAAACTTTTGGTCTCCTCGGCAGTCGCTCCTCGGCGAATCGACACCGTTTACCAGACTCTAATTAATCGCTTCACGCCCGTCGATCCGACGCGTTTTAAGGCTTTTCTAAACATATTCATCCCCCTCT
>NW_027588563.1:0-1113 GCF_028453695.1 Augochlora pura | reverse complement strand
AGTTTGAAATCCGTCAAATTGACGGGTCCCGTAAACCTAGTGTTAAATTAGAGAATTTTTGACAGAAAATTGAATTGGACAATTTTTGACAGAAATTTAAATTAGAGAATTTTTGACAGAAAATTGAATTGGAGAATTTTTGACAGAAATTGAAAGTAGAGAATTTTTGACAGAAAATTGAATTCGAGAATTTTTTGACAGAAATTTAAATTAGAGAATTTTTGACAGAAAATTGAATTCGAGAATTTTTTGACAGAAATTGAAATTAGAGAATTTTTGACAGAAAATTAAATTAGAGAATTTTTGACCGAAAATTGAATTGGAGAATTTTTACAGAAGATGAAATTAGAGACTTCTTAACAGAAAATTGAATTGGAGGATTTTAATTATATTTTGAATTGTACTGAAATTAAGTAGAATGTTGAAGGATTTTTGACAGAATGTTGAATTGACGAATTTAAAAGGGGAGAATTGAATCGAAGAATTTAGAACAGGAAATTAAATTGAAGGATTTTTGGTTGACGAATTTAAAAGAAAGGAATTCAATCGAAGAATTTAGAACAAATAAATTAGGTAATTAAATTGAATCATTTTTGCTAGAAAATTGAGTGGAAGAATTTGGAACATTAAGTCGAATTGCAGGATTTTTGACAGAGAATTGAACTGGAGAATTTAAAACAGTAAGTTAAATTAGAAATTAAATTGAAAAACTTAGAATTGAAGATTGTCTTAAAGAATTATTCACAGAAAACTGAGCTGACAATTTTAAAAGAAAAGAATGGAATTAACGAGGTTAGAACAGAAAATTAAATTAAAGAATGTAGAACTGAAAATGGAATTAAAGAATGTAAAAATTAAAAGTGAATTAAAAAATATAGAATTGAAAATTTAATTAAAGAAGGTAAAAGTGAAAAGTGAATTAAAGAATGTAAAATTTAAAATTGAGTCAAAGAATATAAAACAGAAAATTGAATTAAAGAATGTAAAACTGAAAATTGAATTAAAAAATGTAAAATTGAAAATTTAATTAAAGAATGTAAAAGTGAAAAGTGAATTAAAGAATGTAAAATTTAAAATTGAGTCAAAGAATATAAAACAGAA
The DNA here is from genome assembly GCF_028453695.1 of Augochlora pura. Taxonomy (NCBI): domain Eukaryota; kingdom Metazoa; phylum Arthropoda; class Insecta; order Hymenoptera; family Halictidae; genus Augochlora; species Augochlora pura. The sequence goes on along the minus strand of NW_027588563.1, from coordinate 12 downwards.
AATTGAATTAAA
>NW_027588562.1:0-1113 GCF_028453695.1 Augochlora pura | reverse complement strand
GTCTTGATAAATAAGGTCTCGATAACTAACCACGCGTCGTCGAATCAGGCTGTTCTTCCGTTTATGGTCCATCTCAGAATTCGATGAAATTTTGAAAATAGGTTCTTTTTTTAACTAAAATGACGATTGGCAAAAGGAGTTTTGGCGACTCGAAAAAAATTTTTTTATCATTTCAATGTCGCGCTCTACTTTACCGACTGACTGACTTACCGACTTTGTACTTTACGTTCGTGCTGTGCGCATGCGTAAGTATGATGCGACAGTTTGTCAAGTGCTTTTAGAGTTGTATAAGATGGTCAAAACTGCCCTTAGAGGTTTTTCAATGAGCCATATACCGTTCGATAGCTGTCCAATAAAAACTCATCTGTGCAAAATTTTAACCCTATAACTTGTCCGTGAGGGTAGTTACAGGGTAAATTAGATTTCGCGGTTTTCCGCCATTTTTCCACCTTTAGCGGCTTCCTAAAATTTTGAAAAAAATATGGCTTATTTTGGACATCAAGCCGGATGTTATAGAATTTTTTCAGATTTTTCAGTTGCAAGCTGTGACTATCAAAAATGAAAAACCCCCAAAAAATCGGAAAGTTGAAGATTTCTCCAAGAATTAATATATCCTACACGATTTCATTAATTCCCTGACAAGGTACTATCACGGCTCGTGTACTCAATTTTTCTCAGTTTTTTTGCTCCCCTGCAACGTTGTCAAAAAAAAATAAAAACCAAATTCGTCAACGTTTTTGCCGTTCGAAAGAAAGATGCTACTTGGTGCTCTTACCGCAAGTGTACATTAAGCAATTTTTAACGTTGTTACGTGTAGGAAAACAATTTTTTAACCCTGGAAATGCGAATTAAGCGAGCAAAAAAATTATAACGAGCGGAAGGTATGCCAAAATGTTTCCCATCATTACAACTCAATCGGTTAGCGCAATGGCGCAATACAGAGGGTGCCCAAAGCTTATAGAAATCAAGGCAAAAATTGAAGAAAAGAAAACCTTGATCAAATTAGAAAAAGAAAAAAAATTACAATTTGTAAATAAATTAGTAAACCCTAACATACCATACAGCACGATAACAGCAAAGACACAAACCCCCACAACCAGCACCGAAAACACA
>NW_027588561.1:0-1113 GCF_028453695.1 Augochlora pura | reverse complement strand
AAATGTTATAAATTTTTAGACATCGGGAATGATAAATTTATTAGTGAAAGATATTTTTTTAAATAATGATTTAGCAATATGAAAATCATTGCTGACCGTTACTATCAGATAGGCGTCCTGCGCAATGTTGTTTTTCAATTAGTCAGTCTGTTGTTGTCATTGTAAGTATGTAGACGTGATTCGAAAACCGCTCCTCGGAAATATTCTAACGAAATTTTTCTGATTCAAGATGGACTTCCATTGATTACTGCTGACCCTTGGTCCACCTGTGGTCACTAGCGGCCATCGTAGTAGTCAGTTGTGGTAATTCAAGTGGTAGTCAGTGATCATTAATTCGATGTGGTAGTTAAGTGAGTACTTGGTATTATATGCGAGGCAAAATTAATTTTTCCAAGTATTAAATTGCAAGAGACAATGAATTTATTAACGCAAAAATTTCTCGAGTTATTTCTGCTGAAAAAAATTATTTCGCATCTCTGGTTCCATCAATTATTGTCACTAACATGTTAAGTGTAAAAATAGAAAAGAGAATGCTTGGCCATACTTCTAATTATCGAAAATGTTATAAATTTTTAGACATCGGGAATGATAAATTTATTAGTGAAAGATATTTTTTTAAATAATGATTTAGCAATATGAAAATCATTGCTGACCGTTACTATCAGATAGGCGTCCTGCGCAATGTTGTTTTTCAATTAGTCAGTCTGTTGTTGTCATTGTAAGTATGTAGACGTGATTCGAAAACCGCTCCTCGGAAATATTCTAACGAAATTTTTCTGATTCAAGATGGACTTCCATTGATTACTGCTGACCCTTGGTCCACCTGTGGTCACTAGCGGCCATCGTAGTAGTCAGTTGTGGTAATTCAAGTGGTAGTCAGTGATCATTAATTCGATGTGGTAGTTAAGTGAGTACTTGGTATTATATGCGAGGCAAAATTAATTTTTCCAAGTATTAAATTGCAAGAGACAATGAATTTATTAACGCAAAAATTTCTCGAGTTATTTCTGCTGAAAAAAATTATTTCGCATCTCTGGTTCCATCAATTATTGTCACTAACATGTTAAGTGTAAAAATAGAAAAGAGAATGCTTGGCCATACTTCTAATTATCG
>NW_027588560.1:0-1113 GCF_028453695.1 Augochlora pura | reverse complement strand
GGAGATGATTCAGGCCGGTCTGCGGTCCCTGTTCTCCAAGGATCATGAGAGCGACGCGATCGTACGAACGAACGCGATCGTGTGTGCTCCCATTCGTTCGTGTCTGCGAACCACGACCGGGTGCTCGTTTTTCGACTTTCTAGTTTCTCTAGTCACCCTCGTAGATTGTGAAATTCGACGAGATATCTACAACATTTCGCGGCGGGTTCGAGTTTAGAAACGTTAATGGATTCGTTTCATTTTCGAACAGAATTACGTTTCGTCATTTTAGAAATACGTCAGAAATATATTTTGTATACCCTATTCAATAAATATAATTCAATATGACAAAAGACATGAGAAAAATTCGAGAATATCTTTACGTCGTGTACAGCTTATTATCATTATCATTATTCTTTATTAACGGGCTAGTAAAAACCTATTAAATTTATTAACACTAGATTGCCTAAGCAAGTCATTTTGACTGCTTTTCAATTTCAATTAGAAAAATAATTATCTAAATAATGACACAGCTTCTTATAATTTTGTGACTTTTTCTGCAATATATAAATGCGTTTATTAATCATTTTTGTTTCCCCCCCCCCCCCCCCACCTCCTTCATTTCCGGTATATATATATATATGTAGGATACGAGCGTTGGGTTATGTGATAGTGGGATCGAGTGAGGCAGAGCGAAAGAGTATGAATGTGTGTGTGTGGGTGTGAGAGAGAGAGAGAGAGAATAGGATAATTTGTACAAAAGTGAGTAAGAGTGAAGGAACGAGCGACAAAAGAGTGTAGGAATGAGCGACAAGAGAGTGGACGAACGAGCGGAGAGAATCAGAGTATTCTAAGAAGAATCGTGACGTATAGAAGTTTTTGTCGTGGTTGTGAATTGTGAAAAATCGTGAATAAACTGTTATTTTGTTGTTGTTAAAAGAAGGTGCTCAGTCTTATTGAATTATTATTTCCACGGAGACACGTAGAATATAACTCTTTTAAAATAATCCTACATATATATGTGTGTGTGTGTTATACCTATATTGCCGAAAAGCAGTCATTTTCCCGGCTTGAAACTCCCGTCTTTCTAGTGTTAAAAGACAAAAGGCATTTTAATCTGACTCACGGCTGTTA
>NW_027588559.1:0-1113 GCF_028453695.1 Augochlora pura | reverse complement strand
GTCGTGGCGAGACGCGCGGGGGGTGACGGAGAGGCACTGTTGCGTCGCGGGAGGGGGGGAAGGGCTTGGCAAGATAAACTGGCAATTTCGGCGCGGTGGCTTTTCTTTGTCGCAATATGCATCGCCGAAAATCCGTATAATACAAGCCGCCCCGTGGCCGGAAGTCGCGGAGACGTTTCTATAGGGAGGGGGGGGGGGGGGGATAGACCGTAAAAAGAGCGCAAGAATGGAACACGTCTCCAGCACGTGGGGGGAGGTGGACGGAAATCACGTCCATTCAATCAGGACAATGCGAAGAGGGACCCATAAAAGTCCCGTGGACGCGCGATAGATCAAGGATCGAACGCGGACGGCTCGTAGATCAGGGATTTTCTTAATTTCGCGGGACAACTGTAAAACATTGATTTAGAGCAGCACCGACGACGACGGTAGAGGGGCGACAGGGCGGTGTACAGTCCTAAAGAAAAAGATAGCCCACGTGTGCTGTCTTTAATTTCTCGCGTTATAATTATGGTACAGGAATTGTGCCAACGATGCAGAAAGACTACCGTCTGCTAATATATAGACATAACTTTCGTTGACTTCTCTTCAACGAATTCTCGTCAGAAAAATAAAAATACCCAAACGAATGCAGACAAAATGCTCATCTGAAAAATATTCCATATTATATAAATTTAACCCTTTGCACTAGAATGGTGACTCTGGGTCACCACTAGAAATATTCCATTACGTTCAAAAATAATTTTTATAACAATAAGGTTTAGATTTGAAAAAATTGTTGAGTAGTGAAACTGTTGCTACGAGTCGCAAAAATCCATTTCGTACGCATAAAAGTGCACTTTATTGCATAGAATAGAAATACCATGAGTCTGGAATATTATTTCGTATTTACAGTTAAAATGGCTTCGAGGGCACAGGGTTAAAATATACAAACATGAAAATGATGTAACCGTGCCTGTGTTTAATAATGCGTGGAACCTTCGTGGTTCTCAATTGTGCTATCTTTTTCTTTGAAAGTGTATAAGCGCGGCTTATACGGACGGTTCTCACATATCGAAGGAGATCTGTTCGCCGCGAGATGGAAGTCAGGCTACCAAAACCGGTACAGAGACC
>NW_027588558.1:0-5621 GCF_028453695.1 Augochlora pura | reverse complement strand
TTCTATATTTTTCTATATTTATATTCTATTCTATATTTTTCTATATTCTAATAGAAACTCAAAAAGTATTTGTTAATAAATAACTAAAATTCCTAACCCACTATCATTCTCAGCTTTATTCAGCAATTTATAGAAACCTAATTTATACAACCACCGTCACATAAATAGGAATAGCGCCTAATAGAAAGTGCCTCGAGATCGCTATACCCTGGCTACCGATTTCCCCTAAATAACAACGATCCCACGGCCATCCGTATGTACCAAAAAAACAGAGAAACGTACGCCGGGATAAAAGCAACGATCCTTTCCCGCCGTTTCCGTCGAACAAAGCTAGGAACTCGGCAATCTTCGACGTCAATGCACGCGATCTTATTATCCTAAGACGGGACCGGCTCATTCCCCGAAGGATCGGCGGACAAAGTTCTGAACGAAAAACTCTTAGACGAAATATCTGCGTGCTCTCGGCACAGAAAGGGGAGGGGAGGGAACGAGAGAGAGAGATAGAGATAGAGAGAGAGAAAAAAAGGATACCGTGACAGATAATCAAATGTGTTCCCGAAAAAGTTTCGTGCACAGGTCCTCCCCTGCGAAACTTTTTTCATTTGACGTAATGCAGCCCCGCCGGGTGCTTGTGACCCAGGCCCGCCTTAATTTTCAAAGATAAGGCCTCGCGCGCGGGTCAAAGTTTCCACGAAAATCGAGTTTGTCCCCGGCTCCGATACCGCGTTGTTGTTGTCGTCGTCCTCGTCGTCGTCTATTTCGTGTCCCCGCCTCTCTTGGTGCACACGCGATCCGCGCGACTGCGGCGCATCGATTCCAAGGGAACCGGAAGCGGAGGAAGCAGACGGCCATCGTTGCCCCCGGGGGCAAGAACAATCGCCGCGACGTTTCTTGCCCCGGCGAAACACATCTGTTATCTCTTTATCTGGCGCAAACGCGAACAAATTGCGGCCCGTTTGCGCCCGCCATCCCCCGTGAAATAAACTACGGGACCGGATGTCATACCGAGAACCGTGACGAAGCTAATTTTATTAATCCTGAAGGACTGGCGTAATCGAGGGAAATTAATTTAGAGGTTATGTGGAGACTCGCGACGTTAAGGCGCAGCTGGATGCTTTTTTATTTTTTACGCGATGTCTGTTTCACGTAATTAACCCTTCGGTGTTAAGTGGTGGCTTTAAGGCGTCGGAAGGTCAATTGAATAAGCGCTTGGTATTAACCCTTTGCACTCGAGTGTGACTTCGAGACACCACTAGAACTATCCTATTACGTTCCAGAATTATTAGAATTTTCTTAGTTCCAGAAAAATTGTTATAACAATAAAGTTTGTATTTAAAAAATTGTTTTTGTTTAAAAAATTTGTATTAAAAAAATTGTTCAAAAATCAATTTGATAGCGTAAAAGTACACTTTGTTGCATAGAATAGAAATACTACAATAACATTCGAAGGATACACAGTACATTCAATGATATATTGTGATATAATAGAATTAAATTATTTTGTGATATAATAGAATTAAATTATATTGTGATATAATAGAATTAAATCATATTGTGATGTAATAAAAGGTTTAAATATCGTATTGTGATATATAATAGAAGCTTTAAATATTATATCGTGACATAATAAAATTAAAAAACTGATAAAAATAGCAACGATTATTACTAATATCCATTCTATATTTTCGCAATATTTATATCCGCATTAAATCAAGCACAAATAATCGAAAGGAAATAATTCTCTCGATCAAACTTCGACGTTACAATAGAACAGAATTTTATCCAGCATTTCATCCCGCAACGTTCGCGCGCATCGCATCGAAGCCCGCGGAGCGTGCACTTTATTCAAAACTGCTATTAACAAACAAAATCGTGCAGCGGGGGAATATTTTTTGTTCTCTCTCTCCGTTGCGAACGTTCTCTCGCGGCGTTGCGAACGTGATTTATTATATCAGGGCTTCGAGAGCGCTTGCAATAAAGCAAAATGATCCCGATAGTTTTCGTGCTTGCGAATTTCACGCGCCGATCGAATCTACGATCCGACCGCCGCGGCGCCGTTTTGTTCTTGCTTATCAATGCGATCGAATCATATTGTAGTGGAGCGCGCGTGGAACTTGACACGCGCGAGAAATTACAAACCGGTCCCTCCGCTTCCCCCCCGTCCCGCACCCACCCTCCTCTCTGGATCCGTATCGGAGCGCTTTTTATTTTCATTTCCGGCGCACGACCGGCTGATAACGGGTGACAGTCGTCCATTGTAAAAGCTTCTCGATTCTTTCACTTTGCCGAGGGTTTTTGAAATACTTACTGTCGAGGTTGGTCATGAAAATAAATTTAAGAACATTGATACCGTCCGATGAGACTTTCGAAAATTTTATGATGATAAAATACCACGTTTGAATGAAATGACTGAAAATAATTGGAAAATAATTCGAAATAATTGAAGACAGGAGTGTTCGAATTAAAATTGAAAAGTTAAGCTGTACGAAAAATTCAAAAGTAAATTACGTTCATTTTGTTTCGCGGAACTTAACACGTTGAATGCCACGGGGGTCACCGGTGACCGGCACTGAACTTGGCAGTGACGCCATGGGGGCCACCGGTGACCGGCGCGCTCAGATTGATGAAAATATATATAATTTAAACAAATGGCAATACTTATAATTTTTTTATTATTATCATCGTTGATATAGTGGTGTGAGGAAATGAAATATAATTTTACATTTACACATGAAATATAATTTTATTATGTGACATTGTATGTATCGCATAATAGAAAATTCATCGTAGCGCCACGGACAATTCCTGTAAAATGGGGGGTGGCATTCAACGTGTTAATAGAATATATCTAATAATTTGTTTATATACGTTGTTTTAATATTTCGCGGTGACTAAATTGTTGCGCGGAGACGCGTTGAAATAAATAAAGCAATTAGAGTGGGCCCGAGCATGGCCGAAGCTAAACATTGATTGCAGACGTCCGACGCACATTAGGACTTATAATTCATACTGTACGGGAATTGTGTGCGTGACTACGTTACGAAAGTGTGGAGCCATTACAATTTGCATCGTCCCATTAGAACGAAAGCGCTAACTCCTCGTTTACGCGTTGTGGCTGATTAAAACCGGCCCCTACACACTGCCAAGTTGTAGATTCTGACCGTAAAACGATTTACAGCCGCTCCGACGTCGTAACGTTCACCGTCGCGTCAAATTGCAACAAAAACACGATTCAACGGGCGATCAAGAGTTGTACAGCATAATTGCGAAGCATTCGATTTTTTAATTCAATGGATCGTGCACGAATGCAAAATTCCCGAGCGTTTGCTTTACTGTATTAAATTTTATTTTATTGTATTTTTAATAATTGATTTAGCACTTAATTTCATTCTCAATTTATTGCTGAGATTAATATTCGAGTTAGCACGTGATTTATTGCTCAATTTAGTAGTTAATTTAATACTTAGTTCAATGACCAATTTAATATTTTATGTAATATTTAGTCCAATGGCCAATTTCATATTTAATTTAATACTTAGTCCAATGGCCAATTTAATATTTAATATAATTCTTAGTCCAATGGCCAATTTAATATTTAATTTAATTCTTACTCCAATACCTAATTTAATATTTAATTCAATACTTAGTCCAATGTCCAGTTTCCTATTTAATTCAGTACTATTAATACTACGGAACAAATTAAAAATTTCATAAAATTAATGGCCTCGGTTTCGTTAAATTAAAATTAAAACGTCGACTGTTACATTTTACAACCACTGATCGAATTCGATGGAATATACTAAATTAGCGTAAAAGTTCATTTTCATTCGGAGTAAAATTAAAGTACCAATGAATTTCGTGTCGGACCGTTTAAAATAATATTTTAGACCGTTCCGGTCATTTCATCGCTCGTTTCGTTTAACTTAATTTCTTTCTTATTCCGCGAGACGACACTTAATAGCATTTAAAAGCACCGCCGCCCTTCGATGCGCCATAAAGCGACGCTCTCGTTCACTTGTAACGCAATATTTCACCGAAAAACGGTGTCACTGACACACGAGCGATACGAATGAACGCTTCCAAGTGCTCCTCGAACGTTTAATGATTTTCAGGAATTTGGGCTTCATATAACAATACCACTTCATTTTCTGTTGCAGCATGCACGGTGAAAATTCGAACGCGAAACAAATGAAGTATTAGTTATTTCGAGCGTGCACGATTAAAAATTGTAACAAATTGGAAACAATCATTTGGGAAATGTTATATAGAGTAACAGAAATGAAACGTGTAAAAATTTATTTACGGAATTTATTGTTCATCCAAGGATTTATATTTATTAAATAAGTGAATTAAAATTATAGTGATACCACATTTTAGATTTTTGAAAATTTTAAACCATGTCTTGATCATGTATCAAAGTGTTAGAAAGACAGGTCAAGTAAATAAAAAATTTACTGTAAATTAACAAAACTTTTTCTGTCTCAAGTTTCGCCACAATTAATATAAAATACCAGAAACACGGTACAGTAGTTCAAACGCGAGGAAAATGAAAACGGAACATCCTAGTTTCCTAATTTTCAGCAAGCTGCTGCGTAATATCGCCGCAAATAAAAACTAACAGCGGCGTCATTAAAAATCATTATGCTATCCCAACAGGTGTAGAATCCGTACGACCCGCCGACCGCGTCTTATAACGTTTAAGTAACCTACGGTCGCATTAATTGCCTTTCTAATAGACTTTTTCATAGTTTCGCAGCTCCGATCTTCTCCTTCGGTAATTAAGCCGCGCCATGCTGACGTCCTTAAATACAAATTAAACCCCACGCTACTTTCGCGTTTGCGACGATTCAGCGTGCGATACTCTTTTTCGAATAAATGTTAAACGAGACGAATTAATACCGAGACGCAAACACGCGAGACAAAATATGTGCACCGATATCAGAATTCTCCGCCGAATAAACACGTTTCACGCGTTATGCAGCTCCAATCTAAGGCAATGCATATAGAAAACGATTTATCGCGCAAATTAATCAAGACGATATCCGGCACAGTGGCTAAACAACTGCTCCGTTATTCGAACGTTCCCTGCTCAAACTCGACGAATCGGCGCTCCATCGGCGCCTTCGTTTTAATTGGTTAAATTATGCACGAACAGGTGCGGCGGTCGATTTTTATAACTATACTCGTTTCGAGCGAATTTTGTTAATTGTTTGATGGAGAATCAAACCGGTGTTCGATTTCGACGGAAATAAGGTCGGGCCGGTTTGACGGCTGTTTCGTTTAAAGAATATCAAAGAAATGAATGAACGGCACAATAGCCATCCATTTTGCCATCGGGACGGAAGATCCGTTTATCTGCGACAAAAGGATTTCCGATAAAATGGCATTCCTCGCGAAAGAAAATCGTGCCGGTGAAATTTCGCGCGATGGTGACCGTGCACGTGGATCGACAAGATGGCAGAGATCGGTTTAAAACATACTTGGAAAGCTAGGTTAGGAAAGGTTAATGATTGAAAAAGTGGTGTTAAGAAAGTTAGGTTAGGCTGTAATTTATGAAGAAATGACCGTCGAAAAATGTTGACAGGTGTATGAAATAAATCGTGATTAATTAAATACATATT
>NW_027588557.1:0-1113 GCF_028453695.1 Augochlora pura | reverse complement strand
CGACTGAATTTATCTTAGATTTGAATATTGAAATTTCCCCATTGCACCTTAAAATTCGTCTGAATAATTTGCGAAAGCATAAATAAAATCATTTCGAAAGCATAAATATTAGGTTGGTGCCTATGAAATGTCGGACGTTTACGTGAATATATAAAACTGTATATATTTTTTCAAAAGCTGTTGATTTAATCAAAATATGCCCCGTTTGCTTTACTACACCCTTTTCAACAAGATATCAATACAGAAATGCCTGTCTTAAACAAATTCTGATCTTTCGAATTAATAAACTCTGATATGGAATATTTCAGAGTGTCTTCATTTATATACTATTTAGCCCGTAAAAGCTCGGGCAGATTTTGAGCAGTTTTAGGACGGTGTTGCCATTATACGTTGCTCGGCTGAAGAAAGTGACAGCGACCTGTCATAAATAATGTCGGGATTAAGAGAAATAGAAGGAACCCTAGCATGAAAAACGTAAACACTTGAGTTTTTCTTCTCTGACGTCAGCTCTCCTACGTTGCCAGTAGGTTCGCCCTCGGCGCGTGGCTGTTCCATTACAAACCGCGCGAAGCATGTTGAGCAGCTCAGCGCTCTTTGCATTTTACCGCATTTTCGTAACTTCCCCTCTACCTCTCGGACGTTAGAGATCCTTAGCGGACGGCTGGCGGATATATCCGCCCAAGCGTGTTTACCGTTGCGGACGGCTGGCGGATATATCCGCCCAAAATACTGCGCGCTCCAATACCCGTCGTCCACAGCGACGCTCGCCCGTGGGGCGCTATAAATCGAAATAAATCTTCTGGCTTATAGTATTTCTATCTTATGCGATAAAGTGGATTTTATTAGGTTGGTGCATATGAATACTACATACCATTTATCCTGTATGAACACTATATAATATTTAGCCCGTAAAAACTGTTCTAAATGTTTAAAATAGCGAAAGTCGCTTGGCGAAAGATCTATATTTTATAAAATTTTATATTTTACTTCATTTAATTTCGCAATTGTTTTGTACGATGTATGTTTAGTTTTTGTGGGCTAAACAGTATGTAAATAGAGACAGTCAGAAAAATTCCATACTACAGTTTATTGATCCGAAAAATCAGAATTTCT
>NW_027588556.1:0-1113 GCF_028453695.1 Augochlora pura | reverse complement strand
CGTCAAGTACACGCAGCATCCGTGTTACCATATTTTCCCAGATCCGAAATTGACGCAACAAATTGTTCAACGTCCGGAAACCATGAAATATATTCACCGTCTCTCAAAAACGTCAAAATGTACTGCGAGAAAAAGCCTATACCGCAAACCAACTGTACACGCGTTTCGCAGTTACATAAAACATGGCAGAACAAATAGCGCACGTGCTACAGAAGCTATCTTCACAGTTTCATGATTCGAGAGAGAAAGAGAGAGAGAGAGAAGGTCTTGTTAGGCAAAACTTTCGGTCGGGCGTTTCAATTTACGATTCGAAGCATCCCTCCCGTGGGTGTCGGCGGACCGAAGACTACGTTCGCCGGGCCCCGAATAAGAATAAAATGCGATTAAGACCGGGCCGTTAATAAGAATTGTCCCGCAGGGCTGCGACGGCGCGAGTTGTACTTCGTTGGAAAACTCGGCTGGGGTGAGGGGTTGGAGGAGCGTCGTCGTGTCGCGTCGCGGAAGTTACAGGGGCAAACTATTTTAATTATTAGCCGGTCCGAGATTGTCCCTTATCCCGTGGCGAAGGGGGGGGGGGGGGGGAGGAAGGAGGAAGGAGGGAAGGGGACAATGGCGGGGGACTCGATATCGGCGCATTGTTCCTCGCGGGGCAGAATCTTACCGGACCCGACGCTATTAAGCTTAATTGTCCCCCGCGCGCGGGCGCACAATGTAGTAAACTTTGAAAATAAGTAACGCCGCGGCGGCTATCGACAGGTGTCGCTAATAAATGTACCAAGTTTCCTTTTAAAGTTTACAGCTGAAACAACGGTGGGAGGGGGCGGGGGCGGGTAGCGCGGTCGATGCTCGGAAAGGTTTCCGCGGCGCATCGAAATTTTACGACACGCCCGTTTTACGAGCCATTAAAAACAGTTCCCATAGGTTGTTTCTACACGCACCACGCACCCTCGAGGAGGACGATTCCTCCCGGCCAGCTCGTTAACACGGCGAAGTTTTAACGCGCGGGGACCGGCGCTCGGTCGCCAAGCTTTTTCGAATTAGTCGCACAGCTACCCCCTCCCTCTCTCTCTCTTTCTCTCTTTTTCTCTCGGTGTTTACCTCGTATCGATTTCT
>NW_027588555.1:0-1113 GCF_028453695.1 Augochlora pura | reverse complement strand
CATCATAAATTACTAACGCACGCACGCAATTAAATAATGAAACGCTTAGACGCATACCTCGGCGAATGATAATCCAACGGCGGATGATAATCAACTTAGTAATTAACGCACGACCTAATAAATAACGCATGGCTCGCAACCTTCGATGATATTTCTGCAATTTTGTAGAATCTTATTTTCTCCTCATTGCCTAGAAGTTTCTGTGAGTTTAAGTAAAATAAAATACATGTAAGTAATAAAAAAAAGAATACATAAAAATAAGAAATGATCAGAAAAGATGTGAAAAATTCGAAAGGTATGATGGTCTACTGGATATGTATTCCAAAAACAAACGCGCGAATGGACCGTGCTTGCGCAACACTATTTTAAGAAACATTACTGTATAAAAGCAATCGCAGTCAGTGCATTTTCTGCCGTGATACTAATTCATTGCATTGAAAATAGAGAACTCCCGTGCACTTTGATCTGTTTTCACGCAACGCTAAAAGGAACTCGTCGACGATGCAGCAATCCTTGATCGGCTACCCGCAGCGTGGTATATATTTCGAAACTCTAATGCAACGCGTTGCAATTCTCGCGATTCTAAGACAATGCGATTTAAATCGTAACGCTGATAACTATTTCGCGAACTTGTAATTCGAATTCGACTCGCGACTCTAAGAAAACATCGCGAATGCCACGCTGCGGAGCGTTGCAGCTCCGGCATGGGCCCTGAAAAACGAATGCAGCTACTGCAACGCGATCGTTTCGCAACGCTAACTTTGAAATTGATTCAAAGACAAATACTCTAATGCAAAAATCGCGATTTGCCCATCCGAGCTGTTCGTTGGGACGGCGAGATGCCTGTCCATTGTTGCGGCGTCGGCGTGGGCGTCTGGAAATACGAAAGTGAAGCTACTTGCAACGCGATTATTTAAACGCAACACTAACACAAAGAACAGAAATGCAAAAAGTTACTTTGATTCTTAAAAACAGCCGCTTTATCGACTTTGAAAAATTTAAGGAAATTTGCAAGTTCGAACGCGATGGGTTACGCAACGCTAAGTTCAATTTCTGTTCAAACAACTGACTGAAGCAACGCGCGATTAATTCGCAACGCTATGGCAAGTCGCG
>NW_027588554.1:0-1113 GCF_028453695.1 Augochlora pura | reverse complement strand
CTCACTTATATACACTGAAATTCCCTTGTATCATCCTCTATCTTCCTTTTATTCTTGGATATTATGTTGTTTCTCACATATAGACACTTAAATTCCCCTGCATTCTCTTCTATCACTCTTTTATTTTGGATATTATGTTGTATATCACTAATATACACTTAAGTTCGCTTGTATTCCTCTTCTATCTCTCATTTATTCTGGGATATTATGTTGTATCTACTTATAGAGACTTAAATTCTCTTGCATCCTCTTCTATTTCTCTAATATTCTTGGTTACTATGTTGTATCTCACTTATATACAGTTAAATTCCCTTGTATACTCTTCTATCTCTCTTTTATTTGAGATATTATGTTGTATCTCACTTATATACACTTAAATTCCCTTGTATCCTCTTCTATCTCTCTTTTATTCTTGGATATTATGTTGTGTCTCACATATATACACTTAAATTCACCTGCATTCTCTTCTAACACTCTTTTATCCTTGGATATTATGTTGTTTTTCACTTATATAAACTTAAATTCCCTTGTATCCTCTTCTATCTCTCTTTTATTCTTGGATATTGTGTTGTATCTCACATATATACACTTAATTTCCTCTGCATTCTCTTCTAACTCTTTATTTACCTTGCTAACTTTAATTACCTTGTATCCTCCTCCCTCGCTCTCTTATCGTTAGATCTTATTTTGCATCAGACTTATATACATTGAGATTCCCTTATATCCTCTTCTATCTCTCTTTTATTCTTGGATATTATGTTGTATCTCATATATATGCACTTAAATTCCCCTGCATTCTCTTCTAACTCTCTTTTATCCTTGGATATTATGTTGTATCTCACTTATATAGACTAAAATTCCCCTGCATTCTCTTCTAACACTCTTTTATCCTTGGATATTATGTTGTACCTCACTTATATACACTTAAATTCCCCTGCATTCTCTTCTAACACTCTTTTATCCTTGTATATTATGTTGTATCTCACTTATATACACTTAAATTCCATGGTAGCCTCTTCTATCTCTCTTTTATATTGGATATTATGTTCTATCTCACTTATATACTCTTAAATTCCCTTGTAACATCTTCTATCTCTCTCTTATGCTTGGATA
>NW_027588553.1:0-1113 GCF_028453695.1 Augochlora pura | reverse complement strand
AAATTTGTCCCATTGTCCGAGTACAGGTTGCAACAATATCCTCTTCTTGCGATGAAACGTCGAAGTGCCGCGATGAAGGCTTCGCTAATTAGGTCACTCACGACCTCGAGGTGTACTGCTTTTATTGCGAGGCAAACAAACACGGCTACATAAACTTTTATACGCTTACGGTTTCGCTGATTTCTATCTTTGATAAAAAACGGTCCACAGTAATCCACTCCGACGTTCGTGAATGGGCGAGTCTCTGTAACTCTCGCCTTCGGTAGATCGCCCATGATGTAATCCACCGGGGGTGGGTGAGCTCGACGACAGCGTATGCAACATTTTAATGCTTGCCACACTTGGCTTCTACCGTCTATTGGCCAGTATCTCGTCCGGATTGCGTACAAGCTGGCCTGCACGCCAGCATGCAGCTGAGCACGGTGTTCGCTTTCGATGATTAACCTGGTTATGTTCGTTTTCGGAAGAATGATCGGGTGTTTCTGATGAAATGGCATAGAAGAGTGCCTTAGTCTACCGCCGACGCTCAAGATTCCGTTCTGGTCCAGGAATGGGTTCAGACGCTGGAGCCTGCCTTTTATTGTTCCAGTTTGATTGTTACCGATTTGTTGAAGTTCCTTGGCGAAATGTAGTTGTTGGGTGATTCTGATGATGATATCGTGAGCGTAGCGAAGCTCTTCCGTGGTTAAAGGTCCCTTCGAGGTTTTAATCCGTCTCCAGCGAAGGCACCGTGCAATAATGCGCCGCGTTTTTTCCCACGACGAGTATCTATCTAAGATAGAAGTGTCCACCTGAATTGTGGTCAAGCACAAGGTGGATTTCTGCTCGGGAAGAATACTGGGAGTATTCATTTTCCATGTCGGCCAATGAATTTCTTCCCTCTGTAACCAATCGGGTCCGTGGGTCCAGATGGATGGTCGCAGGAAATCATCTGGTGACTGACCTCGGGATATGAGATCCGCTGGATTATCGTTGGTGGGTACATGTCGCCAGTTTGAAACATCGGTTTTCGATTGTATTTCTGAGACCCTATTTACAACGAACGTTTTTAACAAATGGGGTGAAAATCCTAACCAATTGAGGACGATTGTGGAATCGGTCCAGAAGATAGTG
>NW_027588552.1:0-1114 GCF_028453695.1 Augochlora pura | reverse complement strand
TTTTCTACACAGAAGATTGTACTTTTCTACACAGAAGATTGTAATTTTCTACACAGAAGATTGTACTTTTCTACACAGAAGATTGTACTTTTCTACACATTCCTATGTATACTCTTTAAATATGTTTATAAATATATTACTAATAATGCGTGATTTTTCATAATTTACGATTCAACGTGAACGTTTCTCGTCCTTGACTGACACCTTCAATTGTTGATTCAGCCTGGTGTGCTGTCTAGATTGTTTGGAAACCTATCCTTATTTGTTAAGAAAAATAAAGAATTTAATAATTACGCGGTTCCTGATACTGTGTGTAACTTGCATATAATAAATAGTTTAAATAATTTAAAGTTTCCGACTGATCTTAATTCTCGTAACTTCGCCGGACACTTATGGCAGTCAGCGTGTTGGAAACTGCTCTCGAAGGGATATACGGTAAAGTCGAATTTTAAAATATGTTGGACTCACATGAGGCATCGAAACCGGTGAGGAAATTTGGGCATTGCGCATACGCTGTTGTTCCAGCCGGAGTGTTAGGCCAACACGTCCACGTGTCGAACGTAATTCTACAATAGGGCTCTGAAAAAGAAATACAAACATCTATGGTAAAATAGATGTTACAGTTGTTAACCCTTTCTATGTAGACTAATTTCATAGAAACGTAACTTTCGAAATCATATTATGAAACGATGCAACGTTGCAGGATAATTGCTGTATTAACCCGTCGAGTCTGGCTCGTGGTGAAGATTTATAGCAAGAATCTGTTAAGCATGGATGTTATTCCGACCTCTTAAGCCTTCATCAAATTCTGCTATCGTCCCGTCAATATTTAACTGTTCACCGTAAACGTAGGCGCACTACAAATACAAGTTTCCTTTTCCTTTCAAGAAATTATTCGAATCAAACAGATTATATCGTTGTAATTTTTAAGAAACGATTAAATAGGAGGAATGCAAATTATAATTATTTTTAGTCATAAATTCGGACTGTAATAGATTTTTGTAGAAATTCAAATGAACTGATTTTCATTGGGGACGACGTCAATTATATGAAACCTTTAATGTATAATTTAATTGCAATGAGTGTCTATTATATTAGGTTGGAAACTATGAAA
>NW_027588551.1:0-1114 GCF_028453695.1 Augochlora pura | reverse complement strand
AAGAGAGATACAATTGGATACAAGGGAATTCAAATGGACCTAAGTGGGATCAAACATGATACCCAATTGCATGACAGTGATAGAAGAGGATACAACGGAATTTACGTATATATAAGTGAGATGCAACATATTATCCAAGGATATAAGAGAGACACAAGAGGATACAAGGGAATGTACAGGGATACATGGGAAGAGTATATAAGTGAGATACAACTAAATATCCACGGATATAAGAGAGACGCAAGAGGATACAACGGAATTCAAGTGTATATAAGTGATATACACGATAATATCCAAGGATGTAAGAGAGATACAAGAGGGTACAAGGGAATTTAAGTGTACATAGTCGAGATACAATATAATATCCACGTATATAATAGAGACACAAGAGGTTAGAGAGGAATTTAAGTGTATATAAGGGAGGTAAAACATAATATCCCACGATATAAAGAAGACAGCAGAGGAAACATGGGAATGCAAGTGTATATAAGTGATATACATCATAATATCTAACGATATAAGAGAGATATAAGAGGGGATACAAGGGAATTTAAGTGTATATAAGGGAGATACAACATAATATCCAAGGATATAAGAGAGATAGAAGGGGAAATAAGGGAATTCAAGTGTATATAAGTGATACACACGATAATATCCAAGGATATAAGAGAGATACAAGAGGATACAAGGGATTTTAAGTGTATATAAGTGAGATACAACATAATATCCACGGATATAAGAGAGATAAAAGGGGATACACGGGCACTTAAATGTATCTAAGTGGGATAAAGCATGATAGCCAATTATATGACAGAGATAGAAGAGGATACAAGGGAATTTAAGTGTATATAAGTGAGATATAACATTATATCCCAGGATATAAGAGAGACACAAGAGGATACAAGTGAATTTAAGTGTATATACAAGAGATACAACATAATATCCACGGATATAAGAGAGACACGAGAGGATACAGGAGATTTTAAGTGTATGTAAGTGAGTTACAACATAATATGCAAAGAAATAAGAGAGATACAAATGGATAGAATTTAAATGGATCTAAGTCTGATAAAAAATGATACCCAATTGCATGACAGAGATAGAAGAGGATACA
>NW_027588550.1:809-1114 GCF_028453695.1 Augochlora pura | reverse complement strand
TAAGTTTGGTAAGTAAGTAAGTAAGTAAGTAAGTAAGTAAGTAAGTTTGGTAAGTAAGTAAGTAAGTAAGTAAGTAAGTAAGTAAGTAAGTGAGTTTGGTAAGTAAGTAAGTAAGTAAGTAAGTAAGTAAGTAAGTAAGTTTGGTAAGTAAGTAAGTAAGTAAGTAAGTAAGTAAGTAAGTAAGTTTGGTAAGTAAGTAAGTAAGTAAGTAAGTAAGTAAGTAAGTAAGTAAGTTTGGTAAGTAAGTAGGTAAGTAAGTAAGTAAGTAAGTAAGTAAGTAAGTAAGTAAGTAAGTTTGGTAAGTA
>NW_027588550.1:405-709 GCF_028453695.1 Augochlora pura | reverse complement strand
GTAAGTAAGTAAGTAAGTAAGTAAGTAAGTAAGTAAGTAAGTTTGGTCAGTAAGTAAGTAAGTAAGTAAGTAAGTAAGTAAGTAAGTTTGGTAAGTTTGGTAAGTAAGTAAGTAAGTAAGTAAGTAAGTAAGTAAGTAAGTTTGGTAAGTAAGTAAGTAAGTAAGTAAGTAAGTAAGTAAGTAAGTTTGGTAAGTAAGTAAGTAAGTAAGTAAGTAAGTAAGTAAGTAAGGTTGGTAAGTAAGTAAGTAAGTAAGTAAGTAAGTAAGTAAGTAAGTTTGGTAAGTAAGTAAGTAAGTAAGTAAG
>NW_027588550.1:0-305 GCF_028453695.1 Augochlora pura | reverse complement strand
TAAGTTTGGTAAGTAAGTAAGTAAGTAAGTAAGTAAGTAAGTAAGTTTGGTAAGTAAGTAAGTAAGTAAGTAAGTAAGTAAGTAAGTAAGTGAGTTTGGTAAGTAAGTAAGTAAGTAAGTAAGTAAGTAAGTAAGTAAGTTTGGTAAGTAAGTAAGTAAGTAAGTAAGTAAGTAAGTAAGTAAGTTTGGTAAGTAAGTAAGTAAGTAAGTAAGTAAGTAAGTAAGTAAGTAAGTTTGGTAAGTAAGTAGGTAAGTAAGTAAGTAAGTAAGTAAGTAAGTAAGTAAGTAAGTAAGTTTGGTAAGTA
>NW_027588549.1:0-1114 GCF_028453695.1 Augochlora pura | reverse complement strand
CCGAGACCCTTGAGGGACTATTCTGTGAGTCCTTCGAGGGATTATTCTGCGAGTCCTTCGAGGAATTATTCTACGAGTCCCTCCAGGGATTATTCTGTGAGTCCTTCGAGAAATTATTCTGCGAGCCCCGAGCCTGCGAGGTCTGAGAGCAGACTGTCAAAGAGGACAGATATCTTTACTTCCGGCAGAAGCGTCGATGGAACTAGCAGGAGCAGCAGTCCTGTACTAGGACAGTATGTGATAGACAGTGGAAGATCGTCCACGGAACTCTTTTCCTCCAAAAGTGACAAACCTAAGTCGTCGAAGGATCTCGCCCGCAGACATTCCAAGAGCCCTCTATCATCAGACACTTTTTCTAAATCATCAGAAAAGCCAGAGTTCTTCTGCTACGAGACGGATAAGATGGCTACGACCGTCAGCTTGAAACCGAGACCCTCCAATGACTCAGGCGACTATTCTAAAAGTCCTGTCGGGTCCAAGAGCAGACTGTCAATCAGTCCTGACATTAAAGTCATCGATGATAGTAGAAGCAGCAGCCCTGTGTTATCGCGATACCTAAAAGACGACGATAGAGCCACTCAAACGAAATCGCCAAAAGATCAACCACGGCAGCGTAACAAAACTCCTACATTTACTGGTACTTATTCCAAAGGTAAATCCAGCGTCCTCAATTTGCCTAAAAATACAAAACCAATTGCAAGCAGAAGTCCAGACTTCTTTTGCTACGAGACAGAAAAGATGGCTACGACCGTCAGCTTGAAACCCAGACCCTCTAATGACTCGGGCGACTATTCTAAGAGTCCTCAGAGGCCGCCAGTCAGCCCTGATATAAGCAGCAGCCCTCTGTTATCGCGATACGCAACAGACGACAGAGCTACTCTGAGACAGTCGCCTATGAAATCCCCAAAAGACCAACTACGCCAGCGTAACAAAACTCCACCGTACACAGGTACCTACTCCAAAGGTAAATCGCCGAGAACCTCCAACGTCCTCAATTTACCTAGAGACGCAAAATCTGTCGCAAGCAGGAGCCCGGACTTCTTCAGCCGCGAGACCGAAAAATCCGTCGCGACGGTCAGCTCGCGACGCGGCTCGACGAACTCAAAAAACGCCA
>NW_027588548.1:0-1114 GCF_028453695.1 Augochlora pura | reverse complement strand
GGTCTCTGTACCGGTTTTGGTAGCCTGACTTCCATCTCGCGGCGAACGGATTTCCTTCGATATGTGAGAACCATCCGTATAAACCGCGCTTATACACTTTCAAAGAAAAAGATAGCACAATTGAGAACCACGAAGGTTCCACGCATTATTAAACACAGGCACGGTTACATCATTTTCATGTTTGTCTATTTTAACCCTTTGCACTCGAAGCCATTTTAACTGTAAATAGGAAATAATATTCCCGACTCATAGTATTTCTATTCTATGCAATAAAGTGCACTTTTATGCGTACGAAATGGATTTTTGCGACTCGTAGCAACAGTTTCACTACTCAACAATTTTTTTCAAATCTAAACCTTATTGTTATAAAAATTATTTTCGAACGTAATAGAATAATTCTAGTGGTGCCCTAGAGTCACCACTCTAGTGCAAAGGGTTAAATTTATATAATATGGAATATTTTTCAGATGTGCATTTTGTCTGCATTCGTTTGGGTATTTTTATTTTTACGACGAGAATTCGTTGAAGAGAAGTCAACGAAAGTTATGTCTATATATTAGCAGACGGTAGCCTTTCTGCATCGTTGGCACATTTCCTGTACCATAATTATAACGCGAGAAATTAAAGACAGCACACGTGGGCTATCTTTTTCTTTAGGATCGTACACCCCCCTGTCGCCCCTCTACCGTCGTCGTCGGTGCTGCTCTAAATCAATGTTTTACAGTTGCCCCGCGAAATTAAGAAAATCCCTGATCTACGAGCCGTCCGCGTTCGATCCTTGATCTATCGCGCGTCCACGGGACTTTTATGGGTCCCTCTTCGCATTGTCCTGATTGAATGGACGTGATTTCCGTCCACCACCCCCCTCGTGCTGGAGACGTGTTCCATTCTTGCGCTCTTTTTACGGTCTATCCCCCCCCCCCCCCCTCCCTATAGAAACGTCTCCGCGACTTCCGGCCACGGGGCGGCTTGTATTATACGGATTTTCGGCGATGCATATTGCGACAAAGAAAAGCCACCGCGCCGAAATTGCCAGTTTATCTTGCCAAGCCCTTCCCCCCCTCCCGCGACGCAACAGTGCCTCTCCGTCACCCCCCGCGCGTCTCGCCACGAC
>NW_027588547.1:0-5629 GCF_028453695.1 Augochlora pura | reverse complement strand
CATAATACATTCCACTTGTTCTCTTAAAATCTTGTCAGGTACAGCTCACATTTCAATAGACAGGTAAAAATCATGAAAATTAGAGCTCACTCGACTCTGAGACTCTATCCCAAATTAATCGACACTTCTCTTAACACTTTACCGACCGGTTCAGTCGGCCACTAAACATTTACGCCATTATAAAAATATATATTTATATTTCCAATAACATCATCGTTAAACAATATTTATTATATTTTACTTTTATTCGGCGCGAAATATATCTAAAATTGATGAAATTATATAATAATATAGGAGCTCGTAGAGATAAGATTACATAGGTAATTTTGATTTGGTTGCCCTGATAGAAAGCCGATTTATAGGATATCGGTCGGTAAAGTGTTAATAAATTTCCCAAGAACTTCTTCGACTCTTCCAATACTCAAAACCAGAGTTTCCATATTTCAGTGAAGAGCGTGAAGAGCGTGAATAGGAAATTTCGTATGGTCGAAGTTCGTAGAACCGAAAGTGGAGCAACGGTTGCATAAAATTTCAATTAACTCCCGTGATTTGTAAGTTGTCGAAGAACACATTCTCTCTCCCTCTCTCTCTCTTTCTGTGCGGATTGAGTCACGTGCGGCGATTTTTAAAGGCACGCGGAGAAGACGTAGATGTCTCTTTAAATCGCTTCGATGGTAATTTAAACGAACACGAGCTTAGACGAAGATTGGCGATCGCGGTCCAAGAATTAGTTGATTCACCGTGTAATCAAGATCCTTTCGTTTCTGTTAAAGGTATTTCACAGTCCTCGGTGTTCGAACGCTTAACCTCTTAGGCACGGCTGGATTTTGTGCAAATAACGTTTTTCATAATTAAATTACCATTTTTCTTAATATATATTTTTTTCCGTATATATATATCTGCCCATAATTATGAAAGTGGTCTAAGTCAAAATTTAAAAAAAATGAGTTTATCAGTTATTCTACACCACATTATTTTAAACTAAATTTATTCAATGCAATTTTTACGAAATCGTCAAAACTGAACCATTAGATGGTGGTTGTACTTTCAACTTTATATGGAATTCATTTCGTGTTAATTATAAAAGTGGTCTAAGTGAAAAATTTAAAGAAATTATATAAACATAACTTGTAAACGGCGCGTGTCCCTCTTTCACGCGTTTCTGAACTAAATAATAAGCACCACCACTAGACCAGTATCGGAAGAAAAACATAAAGATATTATTTGTTTACTACCATACATTCCTCCAGTTTTTCAGGAACATTTTAAAAAACTTAAAAACTCGAAATGATAAAAATGCTTTACTTTTTGAGAATCATTAATAAATGTGCATGAATCATTTCATTAAAGTTATTGTTTCGAATAAAACTCGTAGTTCTTTATTGTTTTAAGTCATCTGTAATACATGTAGTTAATTTTGAAAATGATCTAAGTTAATTCAAACTTTAAAAACAACATTTTCGTATGAAATTCACACAAAGTTTCATATTCATAATAAATTTCCATTATTCAAGACTAATAAAATTCTAAATAAAAAGATCGCATAATGTAAAAATATATTTTAATTTATGCAAATGCAATTCATATGTCTCAAAACAAGAAATATATGATTTAGACCACTTTCATAATTATGGGCACATATGTATATATAGTATTAATTACATATATTCTTTTTGAGTGTATTCTGCATACACATTTTCACTTTAATCATTTACTTTAATAATGAATAAAAAATGGTCGTAGAACGTGTCGAATAAATCGAACAAGATTATGTTCTTCGACAAATATTTCGTTCCCTTGCAGGACTCTAGTTGCTGTTCATTCAGCAGCGAAATAATAATTAACCCTATATTTTAAAATAAAAGTTTCAAATATAACACTTAACCCTTTGCAGTCGAACCGATTTTAACTTGTAAATCCAAAATACTTTTTCAGACTCTTTCTTCCAATTTAAATAACCTGGAGTATTTTATACATTATAAAATTGAATTTTGTAACTTACGTCAAGGTTATGCCAATAACCATAACAGATAATAGGTCTTGACAATTTTTGAAATATAACTAAATTTGATAAGAATTATTTTGAAACGTGGCAATTGAAAGTGATAATTTTTAGAGTCGTCTTAGAGTCACGGTTCTCGACCACAAAGGGTTAAACCGATATTATTCGTTCTTGATATATCCCTTTCGACACTGTTTTGTGTTTTTGTATTTGCTCACGCGTACGCACCCCGTTCCAGAAAACGAGTTCGCCTAATTATTTTACATCGAAACGACATTTTCACAGATCCGAGCAAATTAATGTCAGAGTTACGCTTTTATTGAATCAGGTATTATTATGCATGCACGATACACAAGGGGTTGGATAACCATCGATGGTTTTGCTACGTAGGCCCATTCCTCCAACGCCAAAATTATTAAGCGTCTCGGTCGGGAAATACTATTATTATTCGCAATCTGTAGATCTATTAGCGTTTATGGTCTTGTACAGTTTTTATTCGGATAACTAGAATTATTTTTAAGGGGTAGCTTATAATAATTATCGACAAGTAAAGCCAGGCGCGTGTAGAATAAATTAAAGGATTGATAAGGCTGCGGGGAAAAAATGTTTATAACATGTGAATGATTAATATGGCTTTTGAAAAATATTTGGATTTGATGTATGTATAATCTATACTTTTTATTTTATATATATTTAATCTGTAATCTTCAATTTACATTTAGAAATTTATAATTATTATGACTTTACTTATTATGCATATTATTATTTTACTGAACTTTTAGGCTAATATAAAAACGAACGAATTTATTGTAAAAATATATATAATTCGAAAGTATGTAGAAATCCCCTTCCTCATCCTGTTAATTTTGTTTTATATGTCCCAAAAAATTCGAAATAAAAATTGCCTGTATTTATGAGAAGCAACAGGAGTTGTATTGCAATTTCATTTACGCTTTAATCATTTTAATGCAACGAAAATAATATTAAATAAAATAATGAAAATTTTCTTCTATCATTCAAATGATAATAGTATAATTAGGCTTAGAAAAAGAAGTTAAAATGCGAGAATACTTGTTTTCTTTTTGCTATTCTAATAATAATAGCATAATAATAATAATAATAATAATAATAATAATAATAATAATAATAATAATACTGTAGTAATATAGTATAGTATATCAATAGTATACTATATAATATTTAACAGTATATTAATAGTATATTATAAAATATAGTGTAGTGTTAGAAAGTAATAATAATAGCATAATAATAGTAACAATACTTCTCACTCTAAAATAATAACAAAAGGCATTTCAATAATCATCTAATAAACCGCTATCATTTAACCCTTTGCACTCGAATGGTGACTCTGAGGCACCACTAAAATTATTCTATTACGTTCCAAAATAATTTTTATAACAATAAGGTTTAGATTTGAAAAATTGTTGAGTAGTGAAACTGTTGCTACGAGTCGCAAAAATCAATTTCATACGCATAAAAGTGCACTTCATTTCATAGAACAGAAATACTATGAGTCGGGAGTAAAGGGTTAACTCAAACTCAAACCATTCAGTCGACTTCTAAAAAAATCAGCCGCGTTTAAAAAGTTGTTCCAGCATTAGCATAATTCGCCGCAACTATGCTAAAATCAATGAAACATTTCTTCCCAACCGAGACCAGCAATTGAAAATCAAAGCCGACCGACCGAATCGCTTATCCGGTGAAATTTCACGGCAGATAAAGTGACCAAAACGGGCCGCGGAAACAGCGTCGAGAAAGTCGAAGAGCAGAGAAACGAGAGAGAGAGAGAGAGAGAGAGAGAGAGAGAGAGAGGTAGCGGCGCGGTAGCGTATTATAGCTCGCGGCCAGTGTGTACGCAGAAACGTGTTAAAGTGTGCTAGAAACGAGCATAGATTATCCGTGGGTAACGTGTTCACGATCCGAGCGAGATGTCGTGTGCATGTACGCCTAATATATTCAGATTTTTATGGCTGGTGGCATATCGGAGATACGGCGGGTCCACCCCCGTCCCCCTCGTCGCCGCGGCGGCCCTCCGGAACCCCCGTCGCCGTGCCGCGCGTTCCCCTCTGGTGCCGGGGCAAGCCTTCTCTCCACGTACCACTTAAAGCGCGCGGGGTAACCTAATGAATAAACAAAAACTAGATTTCGCTTAGGGCTTACACGTAAAAGCGTGACCTTACCGGCGATTTGCCGCCGCGGTTCTCAAATCGAGCCTTCCCTTTCACGTGCGCTAGAAAAACGAGACCCGGCCGATCGCCGCGGACCCGGCCGCGAATTAACCCCTAAACGTGTGCTCTATAGAGCTCGCTCTAGCGAGAGCACCGACGACGACGACTATCGGCGATTCGATCGCGACGAAAACGCGAACGGTTTTACCGGCATGGCCCGAGTCTGTGCGCGACCTTTTCCGCCGAACACTTTTCCTCGCCTCGGTATTTTCCTTTTTTTTTTTCTATCGACGATCGTGGATCGCTCGATCCCTTCGGAAATGCCAACCTTACTTTCCCGGGGTGCCACCGACGAGTCGCGGAGCCTTCGTTTGCGGATTCCACGAGGGTCGAGAATAATATTAATATTAACCAGTTAACCCCTTGTTAACGTATCATTTTCTTCACACCGCGATTCCGAATTTTTCAATTGGCACAATTTGCTTAGGAGGGACAGAATATTAATGTTTATTCTATACAATATCTTCTTATTCTATATCTATATAGTTTGTTATATATAATGTTTTTATATTTTCTTTGATTTTACAACGATTCGTTGCTGTTTGCAAAGTGTATAATATTCATTCGATAGAGCTGTTTCTGCTTTACAAAACTGTGCTAAGGTTAACCCTTTGCACTCGATGCCATCTTAACTGTAATTCTAAAGTAACTTTTCTGACATATAGCATTTCCATTTTTTATAACAAAATATATTTTATGCATATGACATTGAATCTTGTAACTCATGCAACAACAGTTGCATTTTTAATAATTTCTGAAATCTAATTTTTCATAATATAAAGATTATTTTGAAAAGGGTTAAGAGCGCAACTGTCGGGTGAGTAGATTGGAAATAATACATTGACATTTTTCAATTCTTCTAATCTCTTTACTATACTATATCGCAACTGCTCAATTTTATATACTATAATATACTAAAATATACTAGGATATAAACCATAATATACTGTAATATGTTCTAATATATTATATTATATTGTACTAGGATATACTATTATATGATATAATATGATATATATTATATAATATGTTATGATATACTATAACATATTATAGTATATTAATAACTTCTCATTAAGAAAATGTATATTGAGAAATTAATTAAAATGACTACAACATTATAAAGAAACTTTTTTAACTCTTTAACTCTCTAACTGTTTTAAACTCTCTCCTTTGTATTTGCAACATATTATTAATTTCCAATATATTACAATATAAAATATCAATGAACGTATTAAACTGATCATTGAAAAAATATAGCAAGATCAATACTTCCTTTTTACAAAAATTAAACAACAACGAGCCCAGATGATATTATCTATATACTTTCTTTCAAAAAGAAGACAATCGTTCAGCGAATATAATAAAATATATATAT
>NW_027588546.1:0-1114 GCF_028453695.1 Augochlora pura | reverse complement strand
TATCGGGGGAGCAAATGAGAGTTTACCCCGTTACCGGTTATTCTCGGAGCCGTGCACCCCAAAAAGATCGTGAACCTCTCTTCTCCGTCCATAATTCCGCCACACGATTTCGATCTCCGCGCTATCCCCGGGTAAACACATCTGTTTGAGATTTGTTGCGAAGCGCTCGGTTGCGTTGCCACAAAATATAGAAAATACGTAACGCGGTTCGAAGGAAGTGTTTAAACTTTTAGATACTACGCGCCACTATAGTGGCTTTCGCGAATGGCTCGTGCTTTCATCAATTGTTTTATTATTTATTAAAGCAAACAATTAAAGTGAAAGTGTGTGTATATACAATATATTAAGAAAAGAATATATGTTATTAGTACTATATATAGATATCCGGAAAAAATATATATTAAGAGAAAATCGTAATTTAGTTACGAAAAACTTTATTTGCGCAAAATCCTGCCGTATCTAAAAGGTTAAATAAAGATTAACCCTTCTTTGCATGATGATGGAAATTTCAATCATAACATTTAGTGAAGAARAAAAGGTACTCAAAAACTGTAAACTTTAAATTTGTTGTTGCTGGCAACTTTATAAATGACTATTGCGTACAACAAAACGCAGTTGTCAAAAAATAGCAAACGTCACTGTCAATTAACAAGCCTAGAACTTGTCATTCCACTGTTTGTGTAAAATTCCCAAATGTGAAGGCTATTCCACAATTTCGTGTAATAAATGTGGAGTTAATTTGTGCTTGAATAAAAATAATAATTGTTTTTTAAATTATCAT
Organism: Augochlora pura; assembly: GCF_028453695.1. Lineage (NCBI taxonomy): Eukaryota > Metazoa > Arthropoda > Insecta > Hymenoptera > Halictidae > Augochlora > Augochlora pura. The sequence goes on along the minus strand of NW_027588546.1, from coordinate 333 downwards.
TTAGAATAAAGGAGAATAAGTAAACAATATCTTTTGATTTATTTAGTACTGAGCTATATATGTAACAATGCATAATGATGTAAATTTCCATCATACTGTTTTTAAATAATTCAAATTCTTATTTATACTAGGATTTTTTTAAATATTTTTCCTTTAATCTAGAGCATTAATTACATCAACCTGATTTATTTTAAAAAAATAGGAAAAATCATGCAAAGAAGGGTTAAAGGAAAGGACAAAGACGAAAGTAATCCAAACTCATACAGGCCCATCTCCCTGCTTCCTTTACTTGGAATAGTCCTCGAAAAACTCGTGGCAACTAGACTTAGCAGT
>NW_027588545.1:0-1114 GCF_028453695.1 Augochlora pura | reverse complement strand
CCATAGCGAACGACACTGTTCGAGGAACTTGCCAAATCCTCGACAGACCTCGCAATCTTCGAGTTAATTATTATCCGAATTTCCATTTCTATCCTAGAAAAAATGGTACACGAATTAGATAATTTATATGATTTATTAAACAAGTGTTTATTTTGTATAATACTGTTGTAATGCAGAATTTCTCATCGGTTGGAATTAAGTCTGAATTAACTCTAAGTTGTGTGTAAATTAGGCTTGAATCGAGTCTCGATTAAATCTGAATATATTCTGAATTAAATCTGAATAAATCCTGAATTAAATTTCAATAAATCCTGAATTCAATCTGAATTAAACCCATCTTAAATTTGAATTAAATTCAAAATACTTTTGCATTATATTTGAATGACGCCAGGGTTGGAATTAAGTCAGACCTAAATTGGAATTAAGTCAGACTTAAATTGGAATTAAGTCAGACTCAAATTGGAATTAAGTCAGACTCAAATTGGAATTAAGTCAGATTGAAATTGGAATTAAGTCAGACTTAATTTGGAATTAAGTCAGACTCAAATTCGAATTAAGTCAGACTCAAATTGAAATTAAGTCAGACTCGAATTAGAATCAAGTCAGATTGAAATTGGAATTAAGTCAGACTCAAATTGGAATCAAGTCAGATTGAAATTGAAATCAAGTCAGATTGAAATTGGAATTAAGTCAGACTCAAATTGGAATTAAGTCAGACTTAAATTGGAATTAAGTCAAACTTAAATTGGAATTAAGTCAGACTCAAATTGGAATTAAGTCAGACTCAAATTGGAATTACGTCAGATTGAAATTGGAATTAAGTCAGACTCAAATTGGAATTAAGTCAGATTGAAATTGGAATTGAGTCAGATTTAAATTTGAATTAAATCAGACATAAGTTCGAATTAACTTGGAATAAATTTTCAATTGAGTCTGTATTTATATTAGCTGCAACATAAAATACACGAACCGTCAAGACTCCCCACATTAAAAACCCCATAAGAATACAGAAAAATTGTACACACTAACGACGAATCGGTGGCAAAGTAGCAACATCGGTGCCACAGTAGGCAGTGAACGCGGCTTAACGCGACACCGGCGCCAAAGCTAAACC
>NW_027588544.1:0-1114 GCF_028453695.1 Augochlora pura | reverse complement strand
TAATATGCAGTAATAAAATAAAACATAGTATGCATAATACAAAACATAATAGCAAAAATTTACCGGCATGTCGGATATATCCGGCGTTCGTCCCCAGAGGGCGATCATGTGGATGTCGGATATATCCGGCGTTCGGCTCCGCGAGTTGTTATGTGGATGACGAATATATCCGTCGTTCGGAGCGAAAGGGTTAAACCACAGAAAGCTTGTACACTTGTTAACCCTTTGCACTCGACGCCATTTGAAGTGTTAGATACCAAGCTGATTGCCCAGCTAGCTACGCGTTCACCTATTGTCTAATACGTCACTTCTCTCTATCCGTCACCCGTCCAAAATCCAAGCAGAACTTAACCCTCTTAGTACCTGCCAGAATAGTCTGTATCCGAGCGAAATGTTTAAAACTCGTTTGACGAAGTTTGATCAAGTTCCGGGAAGAAATTGCAAGAATTTTGGAAAGACTGATAAATAACAAATTCAAAAAGGGAGAGGAAATAAGAAATTAAATTGTTGTTTAATAAAAATATTAAGAAAACTATCTTAATATTTTTATTAATAACAACAGAACTCTTTATTCGGGAAAGGGGGAACTTAATATTCGACCGTTTACCACGACGTCTCTCTCAACTCTGAGTCGTTCTTGTTAAATCGTTGCTCAGGAGATATTTACCAAGCAACGATGCCACAAGGAACTCTCGATATCTCGATATCAAAAGATATCGATCCCTATTCGTAACAATATATTCAATATATGTATGAATTGATTGCAGTTTGATTGCACCAAGATTGAATTCTTGGTTATTTTAAGGATCTGTTCTGCTATTAAAAGAGTCGTGTCCTCTTAATTCATTGCCAAACCGAGGTACCACTGGGCATACTCTTTGAATATGAATAATATATAATGTATATTAATAATATGTAATATATAAAAATAATATATAATGTATATTAATAATATATAATATTGTTGCGGGCTTCGGGAACCTCGTCCGGTTCCGGTCGCCCCGTTTGCCCCGTTTCACTCGTTCGCGACATAATGAACTGACAATTTATTTTCACAACTCTTTACAATACAATTCAATTTTACAATATCGATTAAATTAATGTCAACGTCGCG
>NW_027588543.1:0-1114 GCF_028453695.1 Augochlora pura | reverse complement strand
GAACGGAACAGTCGTATCTAACAACTTGTTATTAACCCTTTGCACTCGAAGCCTAGAACGAAATTAGCTATTTTGACCAACTGTATTCTCATTTTATATGACTTAGTACAATTCATGTATATGAGATCGAGTCTTGTGACTCATGAAACTGTTGCGTTTTTAATAGATAGAAGGGTTTGTAACAATGTCAGAATTATTTTGGAAACGATATAACAATTTTCATTGGCGCCTCAGAGGCGTCACTAGAGTGCAAAGGGTTAAAAATCTCCACCACGAATCTGACTCGTTGAATTTGTTATATTAATATACATATTAGTATATAATAAATCGTGTTCTCTTATAAACCGACTCTCTTTCTCCCACGACTTTCAAGAAAACCAAAAACGCGTGTTGCATAAAATATACCATTATGAAAGACAAAATTCGCTGCGCACAGAATTCGCCTACCTTAACACTAGATTTACGGAATCCGTCAAAATGACGGGTCACTGATTTGTTAACGTACTATTATTCAGATTTCAAAGATACATTTATTGCTTATTTATCGATTATATTTACTATAATTATTTATATTTATTTAGTTATCGATTGCATTAACGATTAGAATAAATCGTTACTTTCATAAACAAATATAAAACTGCTGCTTTTATTACTCCGTAAACCTAGTGTTAATCACGACAATGTCAACGATGTCCTAATGAGTTTTGGCTTGCGTCAATGTTTGATTTCGTTTATTTACGCATTTGCCGCCGGTGCATGGTATTGCCAGCCAATTAAAGTATAAACTGTGTGACTGTGTGCATAACCTATCCCAGGTGAGTCAAAGTACATATATCCCAGCATGCGTGCAAAGCTAAGCGCCCGTTGGGACAGTTTTTAATCCGCATTATCCGAAATAGTTAACGAACGAATTATCCATATTATTCATCATTTCTGAGGTCCACAGATTTTTGCAAAGCAATAGAAATTGGATAATTACCAATTTGGAGAAATAGACTTTCTCGTTAAACTTTTCGAAAAAGTTTAGCGACCAGCTGCCCACTATGTGGCATCGAAACTGTTTAGCTGTCGAGCGGCGAACAATTGATAATTAACGATGCATCGATAGGAGGTC
>NW_027588542.1:0-1115 GCF_028453695.1 Augochlora pura | reverse complement strand
CAATAAAGTACCAGTTTTGCTTAAAATATAGAAAGTTGTACAACTCTCTACAACCTTTCACGAGCAGAGCGGTTCAGCGCTCCACGGGCAACCGAACCACATCAAATTCCCTACATCCAAACAATTCAAACCGTAACACTGGTGACAGCGGTGGGATTGTTTAAACAACATTTGCCGGCTCGTGAAAAGTGCACCTCTCTCTTTTGGGTTTTGCATGGTTTCCCCAAGAGCATAAGGGTAAATACCGGAGACGGGTGATTTTGGCAATCCATGCTAACGAAGCCATAAATCACAAGCACGTACAACCAACGGAGGGAGGAGTCCTGCAACTCAACATCCGGAACCAATCATCCCTGGGAGCGACAGCAACACTACGTGGACCTCGCCATCCCTGGATGTAGCGGAGACGAATCATCCCTGGGAACAATTACAAGGCCATCAAACAACGGCAACGAGTGATTTCCATAGACGTAAGACTTACCCGTCATCTCAGTTATAAAAATGCCGCCTTTACGCACTACATATTTAAAACGCCAGGAAACCTCGGAAAGTGATCTGAGTGGCCGCGAAATCCTTACAGTAGACCGCGTAATACGAACCGAAGTAGGAGACAATCATTCCGGGTTAAATTCTGGTATCTCGGCCCAAGCGCCTACACGGTCGGAAATACCAGAAACCGACTTAGGGGTCGTCTCGGTGCAAAGTTCCTTCCCGAAAACATTGGTACAAAATCGTGAGAGAGAATCGTCACCCATCCCCTTTTTGCGTATCTTGATCTGTACCCATCAATCTTCTATTTGCCGACTCAATGCGTTAGATGTCCTATCTGTATGCGTCCATATTATTAAATTTTGTACAAAAAGTTGTCACGTGTAACAACTTTTTCTTTATGGGGATGGAGGTGTTACGTTATCACATTTCATGAGCGACGCGAACATAGGCACTTGTTTATATTACGACCACGCTACTAGACTATACGTTTCAATTTATGGCGGCAGGAGGGAAGTTTGAATGTATATACAAATTTATATCGCATATTTATATAGAGACATTGTATCGCCCGAGAGGAATAACTGAGAATATGTAAAGAGACAATGAGAGAGTTCCCACGAAGT
>NW_027588541.1:0-1115 GCF_028453695.1 Augochlora pura | reverse complement strand
TGCCGCTGGAACACCAGGCCTTGCCAGTCGCAGACGACGATGCTGGGGGCTCAAGGCCGTCAAAATACGACGCGCAATGCCATTACGGAGAAAACGTCGTCTGATTTTTCGGCCGAAATCGGAAGACAAGAACGTTAGGCTCGTCGACGGAGAGATTTATGTACTGGATAGCATGTACCGTTTTGTTAACCCTTTGCAGTCGGTTGGCCCCTCTCAGGGGACATCGCAATTCTAGTATATGACTAAACATTAAAGTTTATTAGCGATTTGCAACTATTTCTCGATGTCTACAAATTCATATAAATCGAATATTATTATAACAATATTATGTATACATATACATATGTATACATATATATCGTATACTATATAATAATATAATTGTTTATAAGCGCTGGTAGGTAATATCCACGATGGCGCCGAGTGCAAAATGTTAAGTGGAAATCAAAGATATATATTTAGGCTTGTACTGTCGCCATTTTACATAACCCGGAGCATTTTGTATATCATGGAATTGCATTTTGTGACTCGTGCAACAGTTAACAGCTCTCAACAGATTCGCATCGGGCTATTTTTCCTATTTTCGTATAAATCGGAGCATTTCAGTAATGCAAAAATATTTTAATATATATGTATTAACGCATTCACGTCGGGATATTTTTCCTGAAATTTTCATACAAATCGGGGTATTTTAGCAATATAACACTTCTTGCAAAACGAGTATTCTCGTGTCTCGACGACAATATTGTTCTTTTTCAAACGAGAATTCTCGTTTCCCGACGCGAATGTGTTACCAATTTTCTAAATAAAATGAATACGATGAAAATTATTTTGACACGTGGCATGTTCATTTTTAGCGGCGCCTTAGTCGCCACAAAGGGTTAACCTTTTAGATACTACGCGCCACTATAGTGGCTTTCGCGAATGGCTCGTGCTTCACTCAATTGTTTTATTATTTATTAAAGCAAACAATTAAAGTGAAAGTGTGTATATATACAATATATTAAGAAAAGAATATATGTTATTAGTACTATATATAGATATCCGGAAAAAATATATATTAAGAGAAAATCGTAATTTAGTTACGAAAAACTTTATTTGCGCAAAATCCTGCC
>NW_027588540.1:463-1115 GCF_028453695.1 Augochlora pura | reverse complement strand
ATACTCTAATATTATTAGGTTAGTGCATATGAAATGTCGGATGTTTACGTAAATATATAAAACTATATATCTTTTTTCAATTAGTTGATTTAACCGAAATATGCCCCGTTTGCTTTACTACGCTCTTTTCAACAAGAGATCAATACAGAAATGCCTGTCTTAAACAAATTCTGATCTTTAGAATTAATAAACTCTGATATGGAATATTTCAGAGTGCCTTCATTTATATACTATTATATTTAGCCCGTAAAAGCTCGGGCAGATTTTGAGCAGTTTTAGGACACTGTTGCCATTACCGCATATACCGTTGCGGACGGTATATGCGGTAATGGCAATTACCGAAGTCACTTCCACTGGAAATCTGAAATAAATCTTCTGGCTTATATTATTTCTATCTTATGCGATAAAGTACATTTCATTAGGTTGTTGTATATGAATACTATATACTATTTATCCTGTATGAATACTATATACTATTTAGCCCGTAAAAACTGTCCTAAATGTTTAAAATAGCGAAAGTCGCTTGGCGAAAGATCTATATTTTATGAAATTTTATATTTTACTTCATTTAATTTCGCAATTGTTTTGTACGACGTATGCGTAGTTTTTTGTGGGCTAAACAGTATGTAAATGGAGACAGTCTGAAAAATTC
>NW_027588540.1:0-363 GCF_028453695.1 Augochlora pura | reverse complement strand
AAACTGTCCTAAATGTTTAAAATAGCGAAAGTCGCTTGGCGAAAGATCTATATTTTATGAAATTTTATATTTTACTTCATTTAATTTCGCAATTGTTTTGTACGACGTATGCGTAGTTTTTGTGGGCTAAACAGTATGTAAATGGAGACAGTCTGAAAAATTCCATACTATAGTTTATTGATCCGAAAAATCAGAATTTCTTGAAGACAGACATTTATGAATTAAACTCGCGTTGGGAAACGTGTATTGAAACAAATGGGGCACATTTTGATTAAATTAATAGCTTTTGAGAAAAGATATGCAGTTTTATATACTTGCTTAAAAATCCGACATTTCATATGCACCAACCTAATATATATAATA
>NW_027588539.1:0-1115 GCF_028453695.1 Augochlora pura | reverse complement strand
AAATTTACTAAGAAACTAAATAGAAATTACTCTGTAGAAATCCCATTGTTATGTCGTGGAGGAGTAGCTGCCACCAAAATGTTATGTCGCCACGACACAACAGGAGAATTTCCCTAAAAAAGATGCGGGTTCTTGTTCGAAATCGGAGAATCGACCAACACTTGTTCGGAGATTGAAGTTATTTATTTCACCGATGGTTTTTCCGCACGAATGCAGATAGTGGGAAGATGTAGGTTTTTCTATTTCTAATCTTGTTCTCTTTCTAATACTTGTTCTAATTCTGTTCTGATACTGTTCTTTCTAATACGTTCTAAATTGTTCTGATACTGTTCTGCTGGGAAGACCGAAAGTCGCCCTCGACGTCACCTCGGTACTCCCTACCCCTTCGACTCAAGGGTGGGTGTTGCAAAGGACTGTCCAATCGCGATGGGCCCAAGGCAGTGACGCGGAGTCGCAAGGAACGACGTTTGGGGACCGAGGAGCTGGCATCGCGAATCCTTCCAGGGGTCTCGGGCCGCGCGCGGTCATCGAGAAGTCGCTAACACCTGGGTGCAATATTCTTAATTGCCCCGCGTCCCAAACGTGCCGTCTTCCGCGACCGGTGGCGTACCATGTGCCTTGGGACGGTTGGTAGGTAGATTTCGAAAGTACGGGTGACAAGCCTACGCCGTAGCCAGTTTTAGAGGTCCCAAGCACTATAACGTATAGTGCAGTAGGACGTAACACCGATACACCAGAAACCTAACAGTAGACGAGATCAACACACACCTACAAGAAATAGAAAACACAATAAAATCTACCATTGAACAGGTAGTCCCGACATTTAAACCCACCGACAACATTCTCAATTACATCGCCTACAAAATCAGAAGGCTCCATAAATACAAATCCTATATCGTATCCTCCTTACACAAACAATACAAACACAACGTCAACGTCAGCACACGTCTAAACAACATCGCTTTCCTTAAAGACATATTATCAAATATTAACTTGAAGCTAAGAGCAGAATACTTTATATCGTACACAGCCTACTGGGACTCCCTAATTAAAGCGATAAACTACAATAAATCAGATCAATTCCTTCCAAAAATTAACACATTCTTTAGACCAAA
>NW_027588538.1:0-1115 GCF_028453695.1 Augochlora pura | reverse complement strand
ATTTCACTCATATACACTTAAATGCCCTTGTATCCTCTTCTATCTCTCTTTTATCCATGCATATTACGTTGTATCTCACCTATATACACTTAAATGCCCTTGTATCCTCTTTTATCACTCTTATATCCGTGGATATTATGTTTCATATCACTTATATATAGATAAATTCCCTTGTATCCTCCTCTATCTCTTTTATTCTGGGATATTATGTTGATCTCACTTATACACACTTAAATGTCCTTGGATCCTCTTCTATCTCCCTTATATCCGTGGATATTATGTTGTATCCCACTTATATACACTGAAATTTCCTTGTATCCTCTTCTAGCTATCATTTATCCATGCATATTACGTTGTTTCTCACTTATATACACTTAAATTCCCTTGTATCGTCTACTATCTCTTTTATATCCTTGGATATTATATCGTATCTCACTTAAATACACTTAAATTCCCTTGTATCCTCTTCTATCACCTTTCTGTCCTGGGACATTATGTTGTATCTCACTCATGTACACTTTAATGCCCTTGTATCCTCTTATATCTCTTTTATATCCTTGGATATTATGTTTTATCTTACTTATATACACATAAATTCCCCTGTATCCTCTTCTATCTCTTCTATATCCTTGGATATAATGTTGTATCTCACTCATATACACTTCAATGCCCTTGTATCCTCCTCTATCTCTCTGATATCCGTGGATATTACGTTGTTTCTCACTTATACCCACTTAAATGTCCTTGGATCCTCTTCTATCTCTCTTATATCCGTGGATATTATGTTGAATCCCACTTATATACACTGAAATTTCCTTGTATCCTCTTCTAGCTATCATTTATCCATGCATATTACGTTGTTTCTCACTTACATGCACTTAAATTCCCCTGTATCCTCTTCTAGCTCTCTTTCATCCATGCATATTACGTTGTTTCTCACTTATACCCACTTAAATGTCCTTGTCTCCTCTTCTATCTCCCTTAAATCCTTGGATATTATGTTGTATCTTACTGATATACACTTAAATTCACTTGTATCCTCTTCTATCTCCTTTATATCCTTGGATATTATATCGTATCTTACTTATATACACTTAAATGCTCTTGTATCCTCT
>NW_027588537.1:0-1115 GCF_028453695.1 Augochlora pura | reverse complement strand
AGAAATCTTGGCCCTTTTATATGCGGCTGAACTAGGAAATTTGGTAGTGAGGACTGGGCCTACGTGACCAGATCATACCACGGATGATACAGTGAATCGGGGACGCGTGACCCTTCTTGAACTCGCGCCTATACGGCAGATTAAATATTCTAATTTTGGAAGAAAGGACCGTATTCACCGCCGACGTTATCTAGCGTATGCCCTCGAGAAGGAAAGGAAAACATCGGGAGAAAATCTCCGTACGTAACACTCGAAAGAAAATCCTAAAATATTTAATAAATCCTTAAATTTCAACCACGAGCCTACCAACCCGTCATTAAAGTACAAGAGGGTCACTAAGCTGTTTTTTCGGGAAGCGTCCGCGCGCGAGTTCGAGCCGGCCGCCGCTCCGCGGTCTGTCACGGTAGGCGGAAAAAAGGCGGCTGCTTGAAAAGGACCGCGGCCGCGGCTGTTTTATTGCACGCGATAACCGGGAACGGCAGCGGCGGGAGTGCGTCTGTCAGGTTTGTCGAAAACGCGATGGATATCGATGGTCTCTCGATGCTCGATCCCCGCCGAACGAGTGAGTAGTACACGGTCGCCGGGCAGAGAGAGAGCAGAGAGAGAGAGCAGAGAGAGAGCAGAGAGAGCAGAGAGCAGGGCGCGGATCCCGGCCGCGTGTACCGGCGCGGCGGAGACAACGCGAAGGATTGGTTATCATGAATCGTGACAGTGCGTTGTCCCGAACAGAGCGACACGACAACGGGAGTCACGGCGCGCAACGCGCACACCTGCGGCCCTTTATATGCACCGACACGGGCATCGTGGACAGGTGTGCGTGTCTCCGCACACTCGATCGTCTCAACGACGCATTGTTCGACGTTAACCGTGGAGGTCCGCGTGACCAGACCACGCGTGATAACACGACATTCATACGCGAGCCACTGTTACGCTGTTTGTCCTGGCCCCCGCAGCCGCCTGGTACAACGATGTCCCCCCCCCCCCCCCCGCCCAACGTTTTCCCCGATGTTTGCGGGAACGATCGCGATTACCGAGCACCTAACTACCGCCCGGCGCAACCGATTGCCCGTTTTGTTCGGGCGCCGGCAAGGTGTTCTTGTCGTGTCACCGTATCG
>NW_027588536.1:0-5633 GCF_028453695.1 Augochlora pura | reverse complement strand
CGTGATCGCTTGGCGATCACGTTACCGGCTACGCCGAATGCTCTTGGAAAGCATTCAGATAATATCAACGCTTACAACTCGGCCATCCTGACCGTTAATCGCCCTCGATTAACTTCATACATCTAACATCCCTACCTCTTTAATCCTAATATATATTCTAACTATAATGAACAAAAATATTGCTTAACCTTAACACTTACACCTGTAACGCCGCAATTTATATAATAACCCCGAGTACACACGAAAATTAGAATTACAATGAATACACTAATACCAAATAAACACAGACTATAATAAGAAAAATTACAAGCCAAAACCATAACTTACGCGATCGACTAAAATAAACAAACATCGAAACTATATTTAATGCAAACAACAAAACAAAACATAAAATTTCACACGTATATAACCATATACTTATACTCTAACTTATAATCCGGCTCACTACTCCCAGTTTAATATTATCAGTCTTTTGGGAGTAGCCACGGACGCATATTTGAAGCCGCCCAGGTTCCGTGATACGGAATCTGCGACACCTGGAACCCATCAATGTCCTTGACAATGTATCGGTCGTTCCTTAGCACTTTGGCGACCTCATATGGACCCTTAAATTTCGGCACCAGCTTCGACGCATTGCTGGTGTGTTCGAAATTCCTTATCATAATTCTATCACCTACTTTGTACATTTTCGCCGGTTTTCTTTTTTTTGTCATAGATGCGCTTGTTCGTCATGAATTGTTTCCTTATTCTATCGCTCGCTTGAGCCCGCTTAGCCTCTAAATTTCTTCCACCATCACTCATTCGTTTCACCATCACACAATCGTCAACGATTTGCCCTCGCTGTTGCACCCCGTACAAAAGCATGCTCGGTGTTTCGCCAGTCGCTTTATTTAACGTGTTGTTACATATGTACTCGACGTCCTCCAACGTCTCGTACCAGTGACAACCATGCTCGTCCGTGAGCTTCGCAATTATTGGCAGGATCGTTCGATTTTCCCGTAACTTCTCTTTTTCCGTGAACGCGAGTCTGCGCGGCGAACAATTGAAGGGTTTCGCGTCCGTCAACACCAGCCTCCTGGTATTTTCCGTTTGCGGAACGTCGGGCCTTATCGGTTCTAAATATTTCCTTTCAAACAACGCCCGCGCCTGCTCCTGAATTTTTTTCGTCAACGCCTGATTGGCCTGCATCTGCGAAACCGGTCCCTCGCGTTCAGAAACAGCTTCGATATTCATAACCTCGCGAATCTCATCGTTAATCGCAAACGTAATCTTCGCGAGCTTCATAAAATCCCGTCCCAACACCAGCGGGTCACGCATGGTACCGTCAGGCACTACTTTTAACTCGACAGTACACGGCGTATGCGATAATATTAGCGTCGCCTTCACGAGTCCTAATATGCGTAACCTGTTGTTGTTAATTCCGGCGAACCGGCCGCTATCACACATTTCCACGATACACTCACGCGGTATCAAACTAGACTTTACGAAACTGATCGGGCTACCCGAATCAATTAACGCTCTTAATTTAATCTTGGGCCTACCAGAGTCGCCGTCTACCGATAGGGTTACCGTCGGGTGAAACTCGTCATCTTCGGCACTCGACGGAATTATGTAGTTGATGTTCTGCGAGGAGGGACACTGCTCAACTCTATGGTCTGGGTTGCCGCACCTGAAACAGGCACCGCGCTCCCTCCGTGGTCGAGTGCAATCCACCGCATAATGGCCACTCTCTGCACAGTTATAGCAGCGAATTTTTGTGAGGTCCCTCGCTGCTTTCGGCGCTTCACGTTCCCTCACGCCGTCGCACAGTGATCCGGATTGGCGCAAGGTGTGCCGTGGCCCTATAACTTGTCATTCGTAAGAGGTATAAACGCGAAATTTAAATTGATCAATGAAATAATGACAGGTTATGGATTAATTATGGAAAAATACATTAATTTCATTAGTTATTATTATTATTATTATTATTGTTATTAATATTCTAATTATAATTACAACTATTAATATTATATTTCTTATTATTTCATTATTAAATCTAACGCCTCTGGATCTAATTCCTTATTCTTTTTAGTACACGATTTTATTCGAATGGTGGACATGTACGGATCTGATGTTAAAAGGAGACGATATAGTATATCTCTATTTGTTTCAATCCTAGAATTTTTTCGGGTGTTTCGTGTTCTAATTTGTTTAAAATCTTTGTAAACAAGTACAGTGGATAAGTGTGGTTGTGGTGCAGCACTTGTCGATGCAAATTCGTGTAACACTGAACTTGGATATATAACGTCTTGTTTTAGCCAAATCTTATTTCTTTGTAAAAATCGTTTTTCTAAGTAGTTAGAAGAACGCCATCTTTCTTTTAATTTGAATGCATATTTCCTCAAACAAACTTTTAACATTTCAATATCTATGGTAGGGTTCTGGACTTTTTTAATTATTTTCTCATAGAGATATGAATAATCATTGATATCCCTCTTGTTGTTCCGTAACATAACAAATAAATCTTTATTTGTCCGGAAACCTTCCATTTATATTAAATAAATATCTAAATAGGAAAGAAAGACATTTCATGTACTGAATCGTTATACAGGGTGGGGCAAATAAAGTGTTACAGTGCAATATCTCCATTATCATTAATGATACGCGAAAATGCTTCAGAAACAAATTTCTTGGTTCGGAGGGGGACGTATTTTGGTGGAAATGTTTTTTTTTCAAGGTCATATTTTTTGAGATTTCAAGGTCATCGATGTTTTTTTAAATGGAACTATATATTTCTTTTCCGATGACATTATTGCCGATTTTAAGACGAATCCAGCGACCTATAATTCAAGGTCATTCTATTCGCGCAAAGTATGAAAATCGTTGAAAAACCGAAGAGTACCGCAATAATCACTTTCACAGGATCCACTAACCTTGGCATGGTTTTGTTTACAGAACGTGCTCGAAATGATGTCCCTCCACTTCTAAACACTTATTGAGTCGTTGTTGAAAAGATCTTCTCTCTCCTTCATGTTGTCAGGTGTGGTAGGTGGTCCCGACATTACACTATCTTTCACAAAACCCCATAAGAAGTAATCTAATGGTGTCAAATCTGGCGAACGAGGTGGCCAAGCTACAAGACCGCCTCGTCCTATCCATTTTTCACCAAAAATCTCATTCATGACTTCGGTTATACTCTTCGGTTTTTTAACGATTTTCATACTTTGCGCGACTGAAATGACCTTGAATTATAGGTCGCTGGATTCGTCTTAAAATCGGCAATAATGTCATCGAAAAAGAAATATATAGTTCCATTTAAAAAAACATCGATGACCTTGAAATCTCAAAAAATATGACCTTGAAAAAAAAACATTTCCACCAAAATACGTCCCCCTCTGAACCAAACAATTTGTTTCTGAAGCATTTTCGCGTGTCATTAATGATAATGGAGATATTGCACTGTAACACTTTATTTGCCCCACCCTGTATATTGTAATATATCTTTAAGAGTCTGCATACTTACCAAATAGAAGCAAAACGAAATCCTATATCGACGTACCACAACAAACTTTAAATATAGCTTAAACTCTATATCAGGATAAATAATAATAAATACGAGTAAAATAAAAAACACAAATTATAAAAAATAGAACTTAAAGGGAATTCAAACACTAATTTACTATATAAAAAATGCTCTGGACGTTTGCTCAGTGTGAATGCTCAATAGATTCTAATGCACCCAAATGAACCAGCATTCAAAAGAAGGCTGAAAAAGTCTTATCGAAATCATAACAGAGACAATGTTCTATTATAATCTAAACAGTTCCTTCGAATGAGGCAGATGTTTAGCTTTTCTCTTCACGGAGTTTGGAGATAGGCGCGCTGACGCGTCAGACGTTAGGAACTTTAAACAAATATAATTTGAAAAGGTGGACGAAGGTGGAATAGTTTCTTTTTTAGCCGTTTAGAGGAAGCTGTCCTGAATATATTCCAATTTGTTACAGGCTGGGATTCGTTGGGACTTGCTAGATATTGTCTACCGAAAATAAAAAATTTGAAGAATTTGTAACAGTTTATTTGACAATATTTTTCCAGCACATTTTTTGTGAAAATTATTATTACAGGAATGGATTTTAATCGCAAAAGGTTCCCCTTTAATGCAAAAAAGTTTGAAATCAAAATATTAAATGGTTACGTCACAACATCGAAAAGAAGACATGCAATTATTTTTGACGAAAACCACTATTCTTAGGAAGTCCGACTTTAAACCATTATTTCTATTACAAAATTGTATTAAATCATGCAAACATTTTCATTTTCGAGGTAGGTGGACATTTAAGAAGTAGTATATATTCAATTTAGATCGATATTCGAAAGTTCATTTTTTGGTCAAATGGCACACCTTGCGTCAATCCGGACCACTGTGCGTCGGTCCCGCTGATAGCGCAGCCTCTCGACGGTGTGGCACATTCCTCTGCCGCCGGTGATCCGCGGGCAATGCCATGCCTGAAAACGCCCTCAGCAAGGCACCGGTCGTCTGGAAACACTGCACTCGCGCCAACGATCGGAGGTTTTCGTCCGGAATACCGTCCACTATATAGTCTACTATCTCACCGTCGGAAATCGGCACCCGGTTCCCCAACACTAACTTGTCGTGGACATAGTCGGAGAAAGTCTCCTCGACCATCCATATCCGACGCTCGAACTCACGGCGGAGAGAAAGAATGCTCGCGCGCTGGCCAAACATACTGCGTAGCTCGCACAGGAGTTGGTCGTACGTCAGCTCCACGCAATCCGGTCGGGAATGATACCACCTCAGGGCCCTGCTCTTCAATTTTTGACACACCATCGTTTTTGCTGTCTGTTCAGACAACCTATACGCCCAAACCAGCTGCCGAATTTGTTTCTCCCATGTCTCGACGTCGCGGCTGCTCCCGTCGTAATCTCCAACCATGTCCCTTACCTCCTTCCAAGGTATTTCAGGTGTCCGCGGGGCAGGGTCATTGTCTCCGCGAGCTTCGATGCGCACTAGTTCCAACTCCCTCCGGAGCAGTTGAATCTCGCGTTCGGCAAGCTCTCGCTCCCGCCGCAACAAATCTATTTCGGTGAGGGGTGCCCTATCCGGCGTACCTGACGCCGATTGCGCTGATCGAGGTTGTCCACCTTCCTGCACCCCATCATCGTCGCGATCATGGACGGGAACAATCCCCGCGGTCGAG
This sequence comes from Augochlora pura, assembly GCF_028453695.1. Lineage (NCBI taxonomy): Eukaryota > Metazoa > Arthropoda > Insecta > Hymenoptera > Halictidae > Augochlora > Augochlora pura. The sequence goes on along the minus strand of NW_027588536.1, from coordinate 435 downwards.
GTCATCCGCAACGCCTCTTCCGACATTCCAGCGTCTAAGAGACGGGTCAAGAGTTCCATCTTTGCACCGACCGTTGGTAAATCTCTCTCACGCAGCAAGTCTTTCAGCTCTGCCACTGTTAGTGCACTCATAATGTCACTTAAATTCAACACACTTGGCGACAGTTCACTATTTCGAAAGTCACTTGGGCAGCCACAAAGTCCAACCCAGCACTGTCAGTCACACAGACAACTAAATCCAACTATAACCGTCTAAGAGAGTGAGAAATAAAATAGAGAGAAAAAAAAAGTCACTTATTCGTCACAACCGATGCTTGATTTCTAATTGTGCTCTTTATCCCACTTCTGAGATTGTAAGGATGGGTCAAAGTGAGCGAACAAACGTGTTGGTTTCCGAAAATCCATATATTTTGACCACGCGACACGAAGTGACCCT
>NW_027588535.1:0-1115 GCF_028453695.1 Augochlora pura | reverse complement strand
TCGAAGAAAGTCGACGAAAATCTACGAAAGTCGACGAAAATCTACGAAAATCGACGAAAATCGGCGAAAATCGACGAAAATCGAAGAAAGTCGTCGAAAATCGACGAAAATCGAAGAAAGTCGACGAAAATGCATCATCGCGGCGGAAGTGTCCGGCCCGCCGCGGAAAACGGCTCAAGGACCGCGATCGCCGGTCCGCCGATTACTATGCTGATATGATAATTCACGGCGATTATATTCGCGTGGCTCGTGCGTCACGGTGAGGCCCGAGCGTCGTCGCAGCGCTCCGGCTCCCGTCAATTCAGACGGCCGACGCGAGCAAATCTAATTAGTCGACGGCCGAACGCGCCGCGAAATTCCTCTCCGACCAGTGTGCCGTGCAACGACGTGTTCTACTGGTCGTCGTCGTCGACGACCGCGCTACTATCCCCGAAACGGTTAACGGTGGTCGACGCGCCGTCGAGGTCGGCAGTGATCTTTTTTTTTTTCTTTTTTTTTTGGTGCGCGAAGTGGATCTTGAAACTCTCTGTGATCGAAGGATTTCGACTGTGTCCGATTGTGTCCAGTTCGGGAGAGCTTCTAGCGTTTCTAGGGAGTTTCCCGGACAGGTAAAACGGGGAACGGGAGGTTCGAAGTGTCCGACAGGTCGAACGTTAGTACAATTTAGGTTGGCGAATAAATCGGTGGAATTATTGTTTCTATATTGACCCGTTTGCATCACACGGGCGAGTGGAGAATTGTTATTAAATTTTCTCTTGATTGTATTCAAATGAAAATGTTTAAAAATATGAGAAAGAAAAATAATGCATAAACGAAGGATTTTCATTACAGATTGGTATATGTCAATCTAGTATCATAATTTGAATCATTTATATCATATTTATTATAATATAAAATTGATTTTTGAATATGAATATAGATTGATAATAATAATAGAAATGGAATTTAATTATTTTGCACGAGATGATAAGACTTGAACAATGTCACATGGTAATTGTCGCACTGATAAGATGTATCTTTTTCTTTTCTGATAAACAAACTATGAAAATGTTGACCAGTGCTTCGCGGTAGTGTGCGTGTATATGTGCTTACGATGCAAATGGGTTTGTGCGATC
>NW_027588534.1:776-1116 GCF_028453695.1 Augochlora pura | reverse complement strand
GCGTCTTATCTGAGTAGTATTAAGATCACTCAGGGGCCTCCGTCCCACGGGGCATGTCCCGTGGGGGGCACGGGGTGTAGCGTCCCCGAGTTACCCGAATCGCTAAAATGTCGAGTATTATTGCCTAGCTTTGTTCGTTCAACATTCGTTAGTCAATTTTCGGCCCAACCATGGTGGTCCAGCTTGCGCAATCTCTCGGAGTCTTGTAGATCTCTTGTTCGGCGAGGTATCATGCGGTTTGAGCATCCAATCGTTCATCCTCCTGCAGCGGTGGACAGTCTCCCTTCGCTTCAGCATGTAAGACGCCCGCAACCCCTTCATTGGGGGGAGGGCGCAGGGG
>NW_027588534.1:0-676 GCF_028453695.1 Augochlora pura | reverse complement strand
TATAGGTAGTTAGGGTTCTTAATTTAAGTTTGTTAGATTTCGTTTGGATTTCGAATGTTTATTCGGCTTCCGATGTGATTCGGTTGTTCAGCGTTGGATTTCCTCTTCAAATTGCACTCGTGTGCGGGTTAGTTTGGCACTCGTGTGCTGGTGTTGTATTTCCTGTTTCGCTTCGTCATTTTTTATATGTGCTAATTAACTAACAATTTTTTTCAGATTATTTCAGGTCATCTGCCGCAGGAACATCATCCGCCGTGGGATCATCATCCGCCTTGGGAACATCGTCCGCCTTGGCATCATCATCCGCCGTGGGATGCGTGCGACTTGTTAATTATCGCGTCTTATCTGAGTAGTATTAAGATCACTCAGGGGCCTCCGTCCCACGGGGCATGTCCCGTGGGGGGCACGGGGTGTAGCGTCCCCGAGTTACCCGAATCGCTAAAATGTCGAGTATTATTGCCTAGCTTTGTTCGTTCAACATTCGTTAGTCAATTTTCGGCCCAACCATGGTGGTCCAGCTTGCGCAATCTCTCGGAGTCTTGTAGATCTCTTGTTCGGCGAGGTATCATGCGGTTTGAGCATCCAATCGTTCATCCTCCTGCAGCGGTGGACAGTCTCCCTTCGCTTCAGCATGTAAGACGCCCGCAACCCCTTCATTGGGGGGAGGGCGCAGGGG
>NW_027588533.1:608-1116 GCF_028453695.1 Augochlora pura | reverse complement strand
ACGTAACATCTGCAGAAGCAGTCGTATCACCAGCTGAAATGTCGTTTTCATACAAAATCAAGCCTAAATCATATTTCGAGAAGAATGCCGCTGAATGTTGAGATTTCTTCGCTGCAATGTAATAACAAACATCATGTATTGTATTTTCTGGTGCATAGTACTTTATTTTCATTGAATTTTAACGTAATATCTGCAGAAACAGTCACATCACAAGCTGAAATTTCGTTTCCTATACATAAACAAGCCTAAATCATATTTCGTTAAGAATGCCGATGAGTGTAGAGATTTCTCTGCTGCAATGTAATATCCATCATTATGTATTGTATTTTCTGGTGCAAAGTAGTTGTTTTCATTGAATTTCTACGTAACATCTGCAGAAACGGTCATTTCACCAGCTGAAATGTCGTTTTCATACATAATCAAGCTGAAATCTTATTTCGAGAAGAATGCCGATGAATGTGGAGATTTCTCTGCTGCAATGCAATAACCAACATCATGTATTGTATTT
>NW_027588533.1:0-508 GCF_028453695.1 Augochlora pura | reverse complement strand
ACGTAACATCTGCAGAAGCAGTCGTATCACCAGCTGAAATGTCGTTTTCATACAAAATCAAGCCTAAATCATATTTCGAGAAGAATGCCGCTGAATGTTGAGATTTCTTCGCTGCAATGTAATAACAAACATCATGTATTGTATTTTCTGGTGCATAGTACTTTATTTTCATTGAATTTTAACGTAATATCTGCAGAAACAGTCACATCACAAGCTGAAATTTCGTTTCCTATACATAAACAAGCCTAAATCATATTTCGTTAAGAATGCCGATGAGTGTAGAGATTTCTCTGCTGCAATGTAATATCCATCATTATGTATTGTATTTTCTGGTGCAAAGTAGTTGTTTTCATTGAATTTCTACGTAACATCTGCAGAAACGGTCATTTCACCAGCTGAAATGTCGTTTTCATACATAATCAAGCTGAAATCTTATTTCGAGAAGAATGCCGATGAATGTGGAGATTTCTCTGCTGCAATGCAATAACCAACATCATGTATTGTATTT
>NW_027588532.1:0-1116 GCF_028453695.1 Augochlora pura | reverse complement strand
ATATCCTCGAGTGACAGCAATTTTCCTTCCGCCTCGCGTTTCCGCCGCTCTTTGCAATATTCTCAATTTACAATACTTCATTCGAAATTTATGCCTTCAATAACCGGGGGCTCGTGATATTTCAGTTAATATCACGGTTGATAACTCAGCCGTCCGCACCGTAAACCTTTCTATTCGTTTAAAAATTCCAATCGCGCTGCTCGCCTCTTTGTTTGAGGCAATTTACATGTTCGTTTTTGAAGAACTTCTTCGTACATAACTAACGATGATAATAGTAATAATAATCTCAAACAATAGGTATAAAAATAAGAATAATAATATTGTTTCTGTAGAGTTGTCTTTTTATTCGAACCATTAATTTATTATTCCTATAGAAGACTCGTTTTCTTACATTGTCTATACAGAAAATCGACTTTATAACCAATTAATTAATTCATAATTAATTCGATTCTATAGAAGGCAGTTCTTTTAACAAATCAATTAATTTATTGCCTCTATAAAAGACTCGTATTTTTATCAACCAATCAACCCGTAAAGTGTCAAAAATATTTCCATTCTCTTTTAATTAAAATCCCCCTTCTGAAATTTCCAAAATATATAGTTCATTATTAGAACTCTTCAATGAAGAGAAACTGTAATCGTATAAAATATCCGGGAATCGATATCCAGGATCTAAATATCCTGGAATTATACGACCGCCTCCAACCCGAATATAATCATAATAATTCCAATATCCGGAAGGATCGTACGAACGTTCTGGGAAAAAATCGATCCGGTATCCGCGCGCAATTACCATTCCCGGCGCGATTCACTTTCGCCTTCGAAAGTCGCTAAATATTCAACAACAGGATATTCTCGGCGGACAGCGGTTCTCATGAGGGGGGGGGACCGGGCCCCCCCCCCCCCCCTCCCCTCGGAAACGCGCGCGCGGGTCCGCGGAAAGAGATCCGGAGAATTTTCCAGCAACAAGTGAGAGAAACGTGAAAACTTTATTCCCCGTCGGTGGGAGCGGCGTTACATTTCCGCGCATCCTTGAAAGTTTTCGGGGGCTCCGCGCCGTTTCCCCCGAGCACAACTATTCCGGACGCGTAGATAATTCCCGTCCGTCTATTCCGC
>NW_027588531.1:501-1116 GCF_028453695.1 Augochlora pura | reverse complement strand
TGAGGTAGAAGAGGATACAAGGGAATTTAAGTGTATATAAGTGAGATACAACATAATATCCACGGATATAAGAGAGGTAGAAAAGCATACAAGGGCATTGAAGTGTATATAAGTGAGATGCAACATAATATCCAAGGATATAAAAGAGATAGAGGAGGATACACGGGAATTCAAGTGTATATAAGCGAGATTCAACATAATATACAACGATAGAAAGGAGATAGAAGAGGATACAAGGGAATTTAAGTGTAAATAAGTGAGATACAACATAATATCCAATGATATAAAAGAGATAGTAGAGGAAACAAGGGAATTTAAGTGTTTATAAGTAAGATCCGACATAATATCCAAGGATGTAAAGGAGATACAAGAGGATACAAGGGAATTTAAGTTTATATAAGTGAGATTCAACATAATATACAAGGATAGAAAGGAGATAGAAGAGGATACAAGGGAATTCAAGTGTATATAAGTGAGATTGAACATAATATCCAAAAATAAAGGAGAGATAGAAGAGGATACAAGGTAATTTAAGTGTATATAAGTGAGCTTCAACATAATATACAACGATAGAAAGGAGAAAGAAGAGGATACAAGGGAATTTAAGTGTATATA
>NW_027588531.1:0-401 GCF_028453695.1 Augochlora pura | reverse complement strand
TGAGGTAGAAGAGGATACAAGGGAATTTAAGTGTATATAAGTGAGATACAACATAATATCCACGGATATAAGAGAGGTAGAAAAGCATACAAGGGCATTGAAGTGTATATAAGTGAGATGCAACATAATATCCAAGGATATAAAAGAGATAGAGGAGGATACACGGGAATTCAAGTGTATATAAGCGAGATTCAACATAATATACAACGATAGAAAGGAGATAGAAGAGGATACAAGGGAATTTAAGTGTAAATAAGTGAGATACAACATAATATCCAATGATATAAAAGAGATAGTAGAGGAAACAAGGGAATTTAAGTGTTTATAAGTAAGATCCGACATAATATCCAAGGATGTAAAGGAGATACAAGAGGATACAAGGGAATTTAAGTTTATATAAG
>NW_027588530.1:0-1116 GCF_028453695.1 Augochlora pura | reverse complement strand
ACGGAAAACCTTAGCCATATCTAACAAACAGTGTATATAATTGAGATAGAACAGGATATAAGGGAATTTAAGTGTATATAAGTGAGATGCAACATAATATCCACGGATATAAGAGAGATACAAGGGGATACAAGGGCAGTTAAGAGTTTATGAGTGAGAAAGAACATAATATGCAAGGATATAAAAGAGATAGAAGCGGATAAAAGAGAATTTAAGTGAATATAAGTAAGATAAAACATAATATCCAAGAATACAAAAGAGATAGAAGAGGATACAAGGGAATTTAAGTGTATATAATTGAAATACAACATAATATCCAAGGATATAAAAGAGATAGAAGAGAACAGAAGGGAATTTAAGTGTATATAAGTAAGATAATACATAATATCCAAGGATATAATAGAGATAGAAGAGGATACAAGGGAATTTATCTGTATATATGTGAGATACAACATATTATACAAGGATATAAAGGAGATAGAAGAGGATACATGAGAATTTAAGTGTATGTGTAAATATACCGCAGCTAATGCGAGACATCGGCCATCCTTGTTATTAGAACAGAGCAGACAAACGTTCGTTACGTGTACGCGTTTACGAACGTTCCGCCGATCGCCATCCTTCATTATCCAAAGGAAAACGGCGGCGACAAAGAACCTCGCCCGCTCGCTCGTTGGAAATAAACAACTGAGCGGCGCGTGCTCTTTCTCGCTCTCTCTCTCGCGGTCTCGCTGAGACACGGACATTGTGTACGAACAGCTGAGATCGACGAGGAGAGCAAAAACTCACCAACACTGACTAATCTAAATCCGATTAGGACTTATTATTCTGATTACAGACCAAGTAAACCGAGGAGCTACAGACGAGCGAAGTTCCCGTCCGCAGCAAAAACTGTAGAGGAAAAATAAAGCAAACATTTATTTTTACTCCTCGTGTTGGTTTATAAAAAACCCTAGCAACTCCTTAATCCCTCACTTTCGGAATACGTTAGGGCTAACGGAAAACCTTAGCCATATCTAACAAACAGTGTATATAATTGAGATAGAACAGGATATAAGGGAATTTAAGTGTATATAAGCGAGATGCATCATAATATCCACGGATATAAGAGAGATA
>NW_027588529.1:586-1117 GCF_028453695.1 Augochlora pura | reverse complement strand
TAAAAATAGAAAGCAGTGGTTTTTCCAATAAGACCAAACCGCGTGCCATAGCTCTATTTATAAACACCGTTGTTATATATGCGTACACCTTCCTCATCGAAAGTGATAAACATCCCTACCTGCTGCATCCTCCTTACGGACAATAAATTATATGGGACGTCTTTACAATAGAGCACGTCCTCCAGAACACCATCGACTCCAAGGTTGCTCGTCACACGAATATTTCCCTTTTTCGTTGCCGTAATGAAACTCCCCGTCTTCGCAACCGAAATTCTTACTGGGGGCTGTAATACCTGGTATGTCGTAAAAAAAACTGTCCCTGTTCACTAGGTGGTCTGATGCCCCTGAGTCTAGTAGGAATGTTAGTAGTTGAGTGTTTGCAGATGTTGTAGTGTTTCCGGCCATAAAGGCAAAACTTTCTCCCTGCGACCCGCTCGGTTCTGCCACTTGTATTGTTTGTGCCGTCGTTTTCTTTCCATGATTATGTATTTGATTTTTCTTATAATAAAAGCAGTCACTAATTTTGTGTCC
>NW_027588529.1:0-486 GCF_028453695.1 Augochlora pura | reverse complement strand
ACACCATCGACTCCAAGGTTGCTCGTCACACGAATATTGCCCTTTTTCGTTGCCGTGATGAAACTCCCCGTCTTCGCAACCGAAATTCTTACTGGGGGCTGTAATACCTGGTATGTCGTAAAAAAAACTGTCCCTGTTCACTAGGTGGTCTGATGCCCCTGAGTCTAGTAGGAATGCTAGTAGTTGAGTGTTTGCAGATGTAGTGTTTCCGGCCATAAAGGCAAAACTTTCTCCCTGCGCCCCGCTCGGTTCTGCCACTTGGATGGTTTGTGCCGTCGTTTTCTTTCCATAATCGTGTACTTGATTTTTCTTGTAATAAAAGCAGTCACTAATTTTGTGTCCTCTTCTACCGCAATGATGGCACTTAACAAAAGACACAGTCTTATTGAATCTCCGTCGTTGAACCTTATTATGTCCATTGAAAAATTTTTTTGATGGCCGCGATTCTTCAAAATTTTTTCTTTTTATTTTTTCGCGAGTAACGTG
>NW_027588528.1:0-1117 GCF_028453695.1 Augochlora pura | reverse complement strand
AAAGGGACATTCGGGCGTTAGGGCGGCAGCCACTCCGCGAAATGCATATGAAACCCGTGTTCATTATAAATTCTAAGTCTTATGAAAGATGCAAAACTCATTTGCGTAGTAATTAAGAATTTAGCATGACCGGATACCCCGGGAACCGGGGATTCCGGGGCCGGGCTCCCTGTAAGTGCAAACACAGCTCGAAATAATTCACGCGGCCGCTCCCGCCATAAATTTTCGGGTTTTGATGACCGGCCCCGCGATTTTTCCCGACGGTTTTTCGCCCGGCAGCGTTGTTTTGCCCGCGTAAACACGACGATTTTCACCGAACGGTTTCGACAGCGCGCTCGTTTTCTCCAAATGAGCCCTTCGAAGATGTTTCAAGGTTATGTTAACACTTTGTCGACCGGTAGCCTATAAATCGGCTTTTCCCTTATCCGTAATCCTTAATTTGTCATCTATTATTGAGATAAATGTGGTAAACTGTACTACAAGCTTCAATATTATTATATAAATCTTTAAATATTAAATACCTCTCGCGATGAATGAGATACGGAAAATCAAAACAGAAACGAAAATTTTTACGACCGGATGACCGGTCGATAAAGTGTTAAGGTTATGTTCGAGCACGTTTCAAGGGCAATCTTTATATTTCTAATAGGCTCATGGTCGACGCAGGTTCTCTGTTAAAATATACTTCCGCGAGCGAAAATCATTTCTCTCAGTGATTTTCAAATTTAATAAATTACGCGATATTCCGCAGTTATTGATTAATATTTCTTTACAGAGAGATCATAAAAGGAACTTTCCACTACGAACAACGCGTCGTGCAGGACACCGCACTAGAATAAAACCTCTACAAATATCATTCTCCAGTTATTCCATTTCCAAAATGGCGCGCCGTTCATCGAATTATCGGAATATCTCGTCGACCGATAGATTTACGCCAAAATTGCCCCAATACTTTCCTGTAGAGAACGAAGAACAACATCGATTAGAATACCTGGAATCGTGATTCCATAAACATGCGCAACCTTGACCTTCGGCTGACCTCTGCGCGACCAATTAATCAAAAAGCAATCGCGCCGAACCGCGGTCACAGCTCGACGCCGTTCAACTCTCGTCCGGC
>NW_027588527.1:0-1117 GCF_028453695.1 Augochlora pura | reverse complement strand
CGGCCTACCTCTCTGCGTAACGCAGCGAGAGTGCGTGGACTGTATTTAAATCCGGCGATTCCCGTTAGAAGTAATACGCCGATGGCAGACGCACGGATACGAACCTTGATTAACTAGGCACGACTGAGGCGTGTAGTTTCAAACCAAGCTACAATCGGCGTCGACTGCAGGAGTTTTTTACTGCTTGAACCCGGAGCGCGTTTTAGTGGAGGTTGTAAGGCTCCACCAATGCTCACCGGGGGTGTGGCCGATTTAAAAGACCCTTTAGCGACGCCTAACCGTCGCCCTTCTTCCAACCTCACGCTATGCTTCTAATTGTCATCTATGGCGAGAAGGTCGAAGAGGCTATCGGACACGAGACTTCACCAATCTTACCGCTTATTGCCTCTCTACCCTACGTAGGGTTGTTCGTTCGTATCGCGCTGTGATGCCGTCTACGGTTCGGCGTCGTCGAAAGGCGTAAATCTTCAACTCAGGGTTTCCTGACAACGCGCAATGAAACGAATTCCCTACAACCTGGTCGGGTTCTAAGGATATTATAATAAATGTATGAACACGAGATGTTATGTCACTGGTAACTTTATTCTAACTTATAAACTGTTAAAATCTATACGAGATAGCGACGGGCTGAGCGAATAGAGTAAAGTGTGGTCTGACTGAAGGTTGTGTTGTTAATGTCGAATGTGAGGCTGTTTGCTCAGAAGTGAGTTCGGTATGGGCGTGCAATTTCGGATGAAAAAAGCGGATTCGTTGCTGATATATTTTGAAATTGAGAAAGGGAAATGGCTGGCCTGTATTATTGGTGAATGAAATAGAAAAGACAAGAAATAGGTGAAAGGCTAGAAGAAAAAGGAAAGAAAGTCTTACGTGGTTGGAGCTTGGTCTCAGTACGCTACGCTCAACTCGGTTCTCAAGAGAGTGGACTTGTATCGAAGAAGAAGACCAGTACGTTCACAACGAGACTCCGTCTGGTGCTACCCTGTCAGTTCTCTCGATTTCTTTTCCACCCTCCTCTGTCAACTGTACAAAATTAAGTGTGTAATTTGTCTTCTCAGAGATTTTCTATCGTGAGACTTACGCGTTCAGAACTTGGTAGCACTATGCTCCGCTCGAACTT
>NW_027588526.1:0-1117 GCF_028453695.1 Augochlora pura | reverse complement strand
GCCGGCGCGCAGGTGTGTCGCAGTGCGCTGCACGTTGCGAAATGAGGCGACAGGTAACTTTCTCTATTTTAAATTTTTCTGTGATTTAAATATTTCTCTGTTTTAAATTTTATTCTGTTTAAAAAAAAAGAGTGAATTCTGCTTTAAATTTATTTTGACAATAGCGCATTTAACTAACAAGTTTGAGAAAAATTGAGCACGGTGATTGTGATAGTACACTATCAGAAAATTAATATTAATAATAATCGAAAGTTTGATTTTCTAAAGATTTTCAATTTTGCGATTTCTATTTGGTTTTTCATTTTTGACAATTACAACTTGCAACCGAAAAATCTGAAAAAATTCTATAGTACGTGGTTTAGTGTTCAAAATAAGCCATATTTTTTTTAAAATTTTAGACATGCGCCGAAGAGAGCAAACTAATTTATATTGTAAAACTACTCCTATGGACAAGTTACAGGGTTGAAATTTTGCACAGATGATTTTTTCTTGTTCAGCTATTAAATGGTATAGGAACCATTGGAAAACCTCTAAAGACAGTTCCAACATTCTAAATAATCAACTAGGCCCTACAATTTATAATGCAAGAACAAGAAAATAATTAAATACGAATGATGAATTAATTACAACTGCTGCGTACTGCTGAAATTATTTCCCACTATTTAAATATTTGTAGGTTATTCTTATTAAAATTTTACGAATGACACGATTGATTTTATTGATAACAAGAAGCGCAGTCACCCCGTTAGATTGTCCACATTATCCTCGCGCGGCAACCATAATTTTGATAGGCAGATCGCAATCCCAAAAAGAAGTGATAGGACGACGAAGAAAAAGAAAAAATGGAAGAAAATTAAGAAGGAAAAACAGAGGAAGAAAAAGAAAAAAACAGAAGAAGAAAAAGAAAGAAAAATAGAAGAAGAAAAAGAAAGAAAAATAGAAGAAAAAGAAGAAAGAAAAATAGAAGAAAAAGAAGAAAAAACAGAAGAAGGAAAAGAAAAAATAGAAGAAAATTAAGAAAGAAAAACAGAGGAAGAAAAAGAGGGAAAAACAGAAGAAAAATAAGCGGAAAGGGGTGTCCAAGGGAGGAAAAAATGAGCAAGTGGACCGGGCGGGC
>NW_027588525.1:0-5640 GCF_028453695.1 Augochlora pura | reverse complement strand
CCCCCGGATGCGCGGCGAATCGCATAAATCATCGCGCTCGGTCGATGACCTCCTCGAATCACCGTTCGCAAAGCTCTCCCTGTGTTCCACGATTCCAGCTATGGGACTTCCAAAATCGCCAGTCTTATAATTTCAAATTTGATTCCGGATGTTTCTGTGATTTTATTCAGTTCATTTGCTATAGAGCGTTCGCTATTTAATTCTTTGACTGCGGCGTGCTCCGCGATTTATCTATCGACGCAAACGAAGCGAGAAATGGAGATATTAGTCGATGCGAGTTTGACTGTCGAATATTATTGCGAAGATAATTATAGAGAAAATTCGATATTGTGTTTATTCGATTTTATGCATTTATCGCATAAATAAATAGAGGAAGCATTGAACACTGTCACTGTCATTTTTTTAATGTCTATAGTAGTTGACCTAACCAATGTTTCAAAAATGGGACCCCGATATTTTTAAATTTTGTAAATAAATAATAACAATAATAGTAAATTTAGCTCGAGTAAATTTAGAATAAAAACGCCCTGTAGTCATTTTTATAATTTAAGTAATTTTTAAATTGCGCCGATTAAAGGGTTAAGCCAGTAATAAGTTGACGCATCAGCGATTCTGTCCACAAAACCTAGAGATCACTTACGCCTATCGTGCGTACTACTAGTCTCATGACAGCGTCAATACACGTCGCACGTAGTGAAAGGGAAAATCGCATCGAGAAACGAAGGATCCGGTATTTTCCATCGTCCCTCGCCGGGTTTTCCGAAGCAGCGGATACGCGCCATAGAGAAATCTGTTCGATGGCAGGCGGGCTCGTCGAGCCGGCAGATTGGCCGGCCGTTTAAAACCGGCCGATTTACTGGATATTATTTTCCGGTTTTCCGTGTGGCCGGTCTCGGTCCCGCGAGCGCGCCGCGTTTTACGCGGCCGGCCGAAATAGCGCGCTCGAGCCCCGACACGTTGCTTTATTGTTTCGGTTAGCCGAGCTAATGTCCGGCGCGCGCGCGAGCCACCGTGTCATAATGAATTCGCTTGCGGCTAAGCGATTTTCGAAAATTAGTATCGGGGACGGGCCCGGCCGCTTTTGTGCTCCTCTGATCGAATTATAAAGGCCGATAAACACGATTTAGATAACTCCTGCTGCAGGCCTATGAAACTCATATGGCCGAGGCGACACTTGCGTGCTGGTATTCCGATAACGAGGACGATTCCTCTTCTCTTTTTCGTTTGCCGCAGGCGTGGCTACCGGCCATCGCGCTGCTACTGACAGCTGCTGCGGCTGGCCAAGATTTGACACCGACCGAAGGGAATCGACCGCGGCCGCCGGCCGGGAGCCCGGAGCTGCCCGATTACATCAGGATCAAGCGACAATTACTGCCGCAGTCCCGATTGTCGCCGCAGCGAGACGCCGTCGACCGGCTGCCGAATATCGAGAGGCAGCCGAGGAAGCGACAATTGGCCGAGCTAGCGACCAACTTCCAGCCGATCCAGCTCGATCTGGGCGTCGGGCAGGCTCTAGGGGTACGCGGGTCCGGGTTCGGGGCAGCCGCCAAGCCGGACGTCGTGTTGAATATCCAGCAGCCGGCGAAGCAGGGCATCGAGCCGAGGATGTCCACCGCGCCGGCGCACATCACCTTCGTCACGCCGCAGATCGTGCCCGCTCAGAAGAGGATCCACGGATACGAGGCGCCGACCTTCTACCATGGCCACAACTTCCATCATTCCCACCATCATGGACATCACGCTCAGCACGAGCATCACGCGAAGCACAAGCACGAGCACGGCCACAAGCATCATCACGGCCACGAGCACAAGCACGGCCACGAGCATCACGAAGAACACAAGCACCACGAGGACCACAAGCAGCACCACGACCACCATCACCACCATGGTCACGATCATCATCATGGACACAAGCATCACTCCGATCACAAGCATCACCATGGTCATGAGCATAAGCACGATCACGGACACAAGCACGAGCACAAACACGGCCACGACCACAAGCACCACGGCGACCATCATCATCACCATGGACATCAGCATCACTCGAAGCACGAGCACCACGAGGAGCACAAACACCACGCCGAGCATCACCATCACCACAAACATAAGCATCACAACGAGCATCATCATCATCACGAGCATCATCATGTCAACGAGCATCACCATCATCATTCCCATAAGGAGACGGAGAACCATCATCATCACCACGGCCACGATCACAAAGAGGATCACAAGCATGCTCATAAACAGGATCATAAGCATCACCATGGCCACGAGCACAAGCACGGACATCACGAGGACCATCATCATGGACATCACGAGGATCATCATCATAAACACGGCCACGATCACAAGCACTCCCATCACCAGGACCACCATCACAAACACGGCCACGAGCACAAGCATGGTCATCACGAGGAACATCATCACGGACACCACGAGGACCACAAGCACGACCACCACGAGGACCATCACCACAAGCACGGACACCATCACAAACACGGCCACAAGGAGGAGCATCACCACGGTCATCACGAGGATCATCATCACTCTCATCATCAGGAGCACAAGCATCACCATCATCAGGAACATAAACACGGTCATGAGCACAAGGAGGAGCACAAGCATGGTCATGACCACAAACACCATCACGACCATCACGAGGACCACCATCACCACGAACACCACAAACACCACGAAGGCCATGAGCACAAACACTCCCATGGCCATGAAGAGGAGCACAAACACTCGAATGACCATCATCACAAGCATCACCATGATAGTCATCATAAACACCATGAGGCACATCAGCACTCCGCCTACGAGCACCATGGACACGAGCATTTCAAGGCAGCTGGACATTTCTATGACGCCTCCCAGAACCATGAGGAATATGTGTTCCCTGAGGAGAGCGAGGCGATCCCTGTTACTCCAGGAGTCGAGGATATTCTGAAGATTAACCAAAAGAAACCGGATGTCGTGGAAGCTGATCTGCAACCGGACGTCGCCGCGACTGATGTGCAACCGGCCACTGCTCAGCCTTAGATTAAACGATGTTGACTCTTTGGGGCTGGGATTAAAAGTGTCCCATCTTTTTGGTATATGGTAATCCATGGTGGGATATTTTTATTTTAGCAATCCATGGTGAACAATATTTATTTTAGTAATCCATGGTGGGATAATTTATTTTAGGAATCCATGGTGGGCAATTTTTATTTTAGTAATCCATAATTGGACATTTTTATTTTATGCTTATATATTACGCGATTCCTTTGTTAACAAAAACACATCGATTTTGTTTAATTTACAACACAAATGAAATCCTGCGCCTCGAAGAGTTGACTTTTGCGTTACACTGTTGCTTTTGTTGTTGACAGAACTTAGAATGGAATCTATGGCTTCCGAATTAGCTGCAAGTGGATCTTATATTTTATTCTATCGTAATCTTTATGCTTGGTTGAATAATTTTAATTGTTGTCAAGTTTGTAGGTAGACATTTATTTTAATGTATTGAATATAAGTTAATTGAAGTCTAAAAGGGATTATTATTTTTTTCCACCCTCTGCACTCAAGCGGCGACTTTGAGACCCCATGGAAATTGTTATAACACTATTCGAAATAATTTCTGTATTGTCAAAGTTTAAATTGAAAAAAATTGTTAAAAGTGTAAGTGTCACGATAATCAATTTCGTATAAAATGCACAAAAGAACCTTCCTCGGATGAAGTCCAGGCTTTGCAACAGTCGATGGTCTATTGTCCTTGGACCAAGTGCGTTTTCGATGCACAATTTGGTGTAAAATCCAAGTCTCGTTTCCAGTGACAGGCCTCTTTAAGAAGTCCCTATAGAAGGCAAACCGCCGTCGTCGTCGCCGGCTAGGCGTTTAAACTTCGGTCTACGAAGATGCTTCAGTATCTGGACCCGGGACAGATATCCTTGGTGCGCGGCTAGCTCGCGAGGGAAATAAACGGCGGTGGAGGGTAGAGCACAAGGCGGAGAGTAGAGCGCAAGGCGGATGGTATAGAACGAGGCGGTGGGTAGAGCTCGAGGCGGAGGGAACGCGAAAGCGGCATTTAATGAAACGTCGGGAAGCTAACCGGCGCGCGGCCCGAGAACAATATCGCGATGGACAATCGCAGCGGGCGCTGCCGGAAAAAGGAGCAGCAAGCCGCGCTCTCCGAGTAGAGAAGATTGTTAACAATGGACATTGGATACGGTGCTCCGACGAGCTACGAATAAATTCAGCGCTGCGACCGGGCTAATCCTATTATGGAATACGACGAAACACACCGGCTTGCTCCTTTCGATAACCGATCCGAGGAACTCGCGGAAAAGGGCCTCGTAATCCCGGGGCTCCTCGGTTCATAATGTCGACTTAGGCTCTCTCTCTCTCTCTCTCTCTCTCTCTCTCTCTCTTTCTGTCCCAAGACCGGGTGCTCCCTCCTATCGCGACAGAATCAGGATTAACGGGATCGCCGGCGAGCACGGATCGCGTCACAGCGAAAGAAAAATACGGGGAAGATCGCCGGGAACAAACCCCCGGCCAATTATTCCTCCACCGAATAAGAGACTCGGAATTAACTCCTTGCACTATAGCGTCTCTCAGAGCTACTTTTTGGTACGACTGTTTTGTACTTAATTATCTCCTTGATGCCATCAGATGATTTTTATATCAGAATTAATTGTCATCGTTTAATTTCGTTCTCAGCTTTCGATGACAGGGGATTCGAATATTCTTTCGAGTTAATAAAAATGATTGGCAGCCATATTTATTAAATTATATACGAAGCGTTCTTCACGAGTCTGACTCGTTATTATAGCGCCAAAGGGTTAAAAGCAATGGCGCCCCACCAGAAATCTCGTTCCTTCGAACAGTCCCGGGGAGGAGCAGGGTCTTTTCGTGGAGAGGGGCGAGCCGCTTCGGCGAAAATTGAGAATATTTTGTCGAATCCGGGGGAACAAGGAGAAATCGACGACATGTTTTATTCAGGCTTGTTGGCTCGTCGGATCACCGGGATATTGATTGCTCTATGCATTACTGTCCCGGCGATATCGATTGTTCTATTCTCGTTTGTACGAATGCTGCGGAGGATCGGTACTTTTTCCATCCTTCGATTCCACCGTTGTCACCGCAATTTTTTCATTATTGGGATTCCGAAATTTCGTCTTACCGGGTATTAACCCTTTAATTTCTATACAAATTATTTTAATTTGTATCCGATGCAAATATCATTTACAGATAATGACAAAATTTATAGATAATACAAATATAATTTATAGACAATACAAATATAATTTATAGACAATACAAAAATAATTTATAGACAATTATAATTTATAGACAATTATAATTTATAAACAATTATAATTTATATACAATTATATTTGCAGCAACAACGGGGTGGCGAACAATTTCGAGGAAGTGAACAGGGTGCTAAACAAATATTTCGCACATAATTTAATAAACATAACTGTCAGTCGTTTCGATTAAATTTAAACAAAATTTGAATCTTCCGTCTTCAAAATTTGGAAATCGAAATTAACGAAGACAATAATGAGACAAAAATCCTCCTATTCCACCAAGGAAATTATTCAGAATTAAAAAATATTATTCAAAGCAGTTTCGAAAGAGATCGTA
>NW_027588524.1:0-1117 GCF_028453695.1 Augochlora pura | reverse complement strand
CTGAATTTAATTCGAAAGGATGTCTCTATAATTGTTATCTCAAAGCTACAAGATCCATTCGTGATCCTTCCGATAACGAAACGAGGGTAACCGAGGGTGGAGTAACGTCGTTCTAAGGGTACCAAAAGACCACTCCGGGATTCCGCGGTGTGCAAGGTTCCCCGCGTGAAACAAAGAAACCACCGTAGACAGAAATAATTGTATACAGAATTTCCGTGTAACAATTAGTCGATTACACAAGGATCAACGTCGCAGACACGACTGTCGATTCCCGATGGACTCTGCACCGCGCAGCATCTAGGTGCTACCAGCGACATATGATCGTCCAAACGAGTCCCAGGATGAGAGAGTCTCTTCTCTGTTCCTATCCCGGAACGTTCTCGCCGCCTTAACCGCCAGTCTTAACGTGTTTTACAGCTTATAATTGTATCCGATATTTCGTTGCAGTTTAACCTAATTACAATAATTAGGTATTAGTTTTAGGTATACATAGAAATATTGCTACAGAGATTGAAGCGGTCGCTCCGTCGGCGCGAGCAGGTCGTAGCACATGAATAAATTAAAGCGCTCCGTTTATAGCGAGGCACTCTAGCCGCTTAACAATTTAAGTTGGATATAGATCAGAAGCTGTTAGACGGTGAAAAACGAGCGAAATCGTGCTTGTAAATCGCGCTATCAAAAATTCAACTTCGCGCGAAGCTCGCGAACGATCGTTCGGCCGAAACGTTCGCCCGGCTCTTAGAAATAATTCTATAAAAATGAAGGAGCTCGCGGAAATCGATCGACGCTGGCCGGAGCATGGGATTCAAAGCTCGCGGGAAACGCCGCGTCTCGCAAGAACGCGTTCGTCTTCGCGTGCGACAACCTGACGTCGCCGTCGGAGGAACGACACCGGTGCCGCTGTCTCGTTAATCGCTAATATGTTTCTAGGATTGTGCATGTTAACGGTGACACTCCGCCCGCGCTCAGGGTGCTGAATACACGGTGATAATGGCGCGCGGATCGATCGAGACCCAACGCGTTCACACCGTCGACGGTGTCGCGGTGTTCGAAAGCGCGCTTTAAGATCCTCGAAAAAACTGTCGAACGCAATTCGCTCTCCGCGACCTCGATGAAT
>NW_027588523.1:0-1117 GCF_028453695.1 Augochlora pura | reverse complement strand
CGACGACGACGACGAGCTTCGATCGTTTCGCTATCGCTGGCGCACGCGCGATCGTAACGTTCGATCACGAGTTTACGAACACCGTACGGTAAAACCTGTAATGTCGGCGAATTTCCTGGACCATAAGGTCCACTTAGTATATTGGCGATCCTGTTCTTTTTAATCCGGGAACCGGGGCTTGTAGAGAACGGTGTCCCTTGTTTTACAATTCAGATATATTGGCTCTATTGTTTCTTGCGAAAGGGACACTGCGATTGGAATTATTTTTATTGGAGAGAGATACGGGGTAGTTTACTTTCATGAGGTTTGAGTATGTATTTTAATGTATTTGGTTGAAAGTGGACGGTATTTTTAGAGTAATAAGTTTAATAATTCTAGTATAGTTTAATAATTCTAGTACAGTTCAATAATTCTAGCACAGTTTATTAATTCTAGTACAGTTCAATAATTCTAGTACAGTTTATTAATTCTAGTATAGCTCAATAATTCCTAGCACAGTTTAATAATTCTATAATAATCTCATAATTCCACTACAGTACAATAATTCAAATAAATAATATGAAACTGGTCAGTAGTTGATAAATGTTGCTATAAAATGAATCGTATCGCGATAAGATAAAAATACCAATTCATAGACAATTTACTATCTATCTACTACTAATCGCTAAGATTACTTAATATTTTTAATATCGAAAGATACTATCCTGATCGAATTTCAAATGCCATGATCAGCCGATCTATCGGCGATTTTTAATAACAATCCGGCGAGCCAATGGATGAGAAAATCATATTTAATGGAATCGATTGCCCGAATTATCACGAAATTCCTCGTAGAATGCTTTACTCGTTCGAAACCTGCGGCCAGTGGGGGAGGGGGGGGGGGGGGCCCCCTATTAAACCGGGGAAAGTCGGCGACGACTTCAATCGTCCCGCGTGCCCGCGTGATTAATTACTGGAAAATGCATTAAATCAGTAGGTAGTCCGCTTATTAATTTGCCGAGCCACAAATAACCCACCTCGCCGCTTTCTCCACCCCCTCCCGCCCCCCTCCACCGACCCCTCTGCCCGCTGTAACGATATCACTTAATAAACGGGAACGGGAATTGAATTCGCCGCG
>NW_027588522.1:0-1117 GCF_028453695.1 Augochlora pura | reverse complement strand
TGTAGTTAGAAACGCAGCATTTATCTCCATTCTTATATATGGGAGTGATAATTCCAATTTTCCATGCGTTTGGAAAGCAGCCTACTTTAAGTGATTGATTAAAGATTAGATGTAGAATCCGAGACATTGTAAATATGCACGATTTAAAAAAGATTACCGGGATATTGTCATTACCCGGTCCTTTTTTGACACTAAGTGTTTCTATTTTGTTATAAACATCCCTAAGACTAATAGGAATGGAGTGTAAATTGATGTCATTAATTGTAGTAAATTCGTGTAAGCTTGCAGTATTGTTGGCAAAGGTGGAGCTGAAATATTCAGCCAAGGAATTTGCAATATGGGTAGGATTAGCTATTTGTTTATCCTTATAGTTCATAGTACTGGGTAGAGAGCGGTCGTTTTTCTTACTATTTATGAATTTCCAGAATTGTTTTATGTCGCAGTGAATTGATGATTCTGTATCTCGTATATAGTTGTTCCAGCATGTTTTAGTTTTTAATTTACATCTTTTCCTCAATTCCACGAAGGACAGATAATCACCATAGTTGTTGCTTAATTTGAAAGCGCGATGTGCAGATTTTTTATTTTTGACTAATTCAATCAAGTCTCTGGTGAACCATGAAGGGTAAGAGGAGATACTTCTTGAACGCAATGGGATATAATTTTGAATTACAAAGTTAAGGTGTTCATAGAGAAGGGTTACTGTTTCATCTACAGATAGTGATTCGACAATGCTTTCCCATGGGACTGAGGCTAAGTGATGATTTATTAAGATGTAGTTTGCATTTTTGTAATTATAGTAATGTAATGTGTTTCGGAGAGAATATCGATTTGGATGATTATAAATGCTGAATGAGAAGGCCGGATGGTATTGATCTATAGGAATTAATGGATCAGAGACTAGCTTTGTAAAGATAGATTCATCATTTGTGAAAACCAGATCAAGAATTTTTCGGTATCCGTTTACAACTGTATTTTTCTGGCTGAGTAAAAGCGGATTGAAATGTTCGTTTAGTATTTCGTATCTATTTTTTGAGTATGTGTTTAAAGAGTTAAGTGAAATATCGTCGGTGTTAATCCAATTAATGTGGGATAGGTTGTAATCGCCGCATATGTA
>NW_027588521.1:0-1118 GCF_028453695.1 Augochlora pura | reverse complement strand
TATCCTATTTTATACTATACTGTATCCTATTCTACTTTATCATATCCTATATATAATATAACTCGACATAACCTTGAGAACACCTTCACAAACCCTTCGACATGGAATAACTTCCATGATTTGAAAACATAAATTAATAAAAATATGGCACAAGCATAGAATTGCAGAGAATAGCATAGAGTAGTATACGATAGTATAGAATAGGGTAGGATAGTATAGAATAGGACGGGTTAGTATAAAATAGGATAGTATAGAATAGCATAAGGTAGGGGATATGACAGGGAAGTAGTATAATACTGAAGAAAAATATAATATAATAAAGACGTCATTTCGTATACCAGACGTCTTTAGTACTTCTTAAAGACGTCCTAGCGCTATCTGGACAGCTATGTATAAAGTTATTGCAATCACAAAGATTCAAATAAGTATAAAACTTGGATTTGCTTCTGTTCGTTTTTCTTTATCTGGCAATTTAAAATTAACTAGAAACATGTCGTTGCAACAATTAATTCAGACAACTTTATTGCAATGTAAAAACATTCATTTGTATTGTATATGTCCACAATCTTGAGCTCCATACGTGCTCTATTAAGTCCACGTCGTCATCGATGTACGATTATGTAATTAGTTGAAAGTCCAACCTTGATAACTCCAGAAATACTTCCGTAATTATCCAACATTTATCGTGTGCATTTAGCGATACAAATAACTCTTCTATAACACGGTAGATAGGTCTCTAGAAAATATCGTATTATCAGAAACCGTATCATATGAGACGTCAAGCCAGTACAAAATACTATATAAGCAACTCAATTTTTATTAAAAATATAAATGTACGTATATAACACGAAACGAAAAAGGAGACATAACGTGAAATTGCACGACGCGACCAATGTGTGAGAAACGAGGAACACTTTGCGTATTCTTCTGTTCCAGAATCTAGATACGAAGGAAAATTGTGGAACTGATCAAATCGCCCGTTCGATTCGGAACACCGTTATCTATGAGAAACTCTATCAATTTTATTTGATCTTATGCACTCGACTAGATTGTACGAGGAAATGTAAGTAATTTACTCCTATCCGAACACTTCACAGTTGCGCAACGTTGGACTGTAA
>NW_027588520.1:0-1118 GCF_028453695.1 Augochlora pura | reverse complement strand
ACAATCAGAATTGAATGCATAAAAATCTCAAAGAACGCGAACTCTCGCATCAGCGAGGCAAAGTAGAAACGAATTGGATAAATAAAAATATATATTGTGAACATTGATCTCAATTGGGGAAACGCTAATGAACAAATTTAAAACTGACCACGTCATGTTCATCGATTTCCTTTAACTAAACAGCATTCGGGATGCGTCGCGTAACTGCCGCCACGATTTTTCAAACAATTTCGTCGGTCGGACAAAAAAATGTTCCGAGTGAAAGTTAATCAGAGTTTTTGAGTAAAATTATTTTTTTTTAACCAATGGGGATTATCTCTAGATGAAAGTAACAATTGTAGCTCAAAGACTTTGAAACCTTCTATCGGTTAAACGAACCGATGTTATGTATATTGATCTTTTCAATTAATTGAAACTACACTTTGAGCAATTATTGTGAATTGATTGAAATAAAATAGCTTCCGATAGTAACAATTTTGTTGTATAATGTTCGATCATAATAAGTAAAGATTTTATTCAATCTGAAGCTTATCAATTTTACTCTTAGCATTATACCGAAATAAAGTTTCTACTTAAATTAATTTCTGTCAACAATTAAGAAGATTTCAAAATTCGGCGAACGTTGTAATCTTCTTAATTGACACGATCCTCTCTTGTTCTGCGGGAAACAAACAGTTGTTTCATTCCCTGAAATCTCACGAATCCAATCCCGTCGTAAAAATGTGATTAAACGTATGTTTTTTACTTCGTTGTGCATCGCTTATTGACGCGCAATGCTCGTGATAATTGTAGTGTTCAACTCGAATTCGCGTTCTATAAAAGTCATTCTTAATAGTTAATTATAAACAGCTATTTCGTCCGTCGAAAGTATTCCACAATTGCAATCAGTTTCTTCTAGTCCGGCGAGCTGTATGTATTCATTCAACGAGCGAGCCAGCCAACAAAACACGTCATTAGCCTAAGAATTCATCAAACGCCGCGATTGTTTTTCCGGCGAAACGCTCGCGGCAGCGCGCGCGCGCGCGCACCCTCTTCCGTTCCGGGCGCTGCCGAAAAGACAAATGAATACCGTTGTTCGACGATCGTTTGGCGATTATGAAAATTACAGGCATTAACAG
>NW_027588519.1:0-1118 GCF_028453695.1 Augochlora pura | reverse complement strand
GTGTAATAACTCGGCTATTTTTAGCGACGCGGGTGCATTGTATTTAGAAAAGTTGTAGAACGCGGAGTTCTACTCGAAAGTTGTAGGCCGCGGCGGATATAAAAATTCCGGTAATACCGTGGTCGTACGGGCGAAGGGTTCTTTTTTCGGGACTTTCAAGGTGACCTCGTTCGCTTTAACAACGTGCTCAGCTTTTTATACAAGGCGATTCCCACCCCCGTAACTAAGGTAGTAGTGAAACATGGCTCCCGCATCAACATTGTAAACGAGCTTCATGATTCAATTTCTCCGTGATAAGACGCGCGACGGAAGTTCGCGCAAAAATTGCTGCTCTGCATTTCACGCGCTGCCGTTTCTCTATTTTTTCTCTTTTTTCTTAAACAACCGCGACGTCGGCTTCGCGCCAGCGACGAGCACCGAGGTTTTCCCGCGTTTCCGCGCTCGAATAAGTCACCGCGATTTTGCGAGCAATGATTATTTAGGCATAAAAATTTTTTATAGTAATCTTCGAAGATTGGCGAATATATCCCAAAAGTTTATAATTAATACTTCGACCCGTAGCGTGTTAAAAAAATTGCCAAAAATGTCATTATTTCAAAGAAGCGAAAAGAACAGTATTTGTCCTAATATCTTGGTAAATAAATACCCTAATTTGATCAAAATCCACGAAGAGTACAGGCTTTGAAGAAGCAATCGATATTACGCTGAACCGTTCGATATCGATCGGATCGAATAAAACGCTTCGATTCGGTGGGATTTGTCGGGACGTCGCCGCGACAGTCAAAAGCGTCGGGGAATTGAAACGAGAAAGAAAGCCGGCCACTCGGAAGGAAAGAATCAAAATGGCCATCAGAATTCTATCCTCCGCGAGACCGCAAAGGAGAATCGACGGTTTTGAGAACGTCCGACCGAAAATACCCGGCGAGACCGCAAAAGAAGTGGAGCATGTCGGCCATCGGCGGGACAGGCTGATCAAAGAACGCGTCGCGTCGTCGCGCCGCGGCGGGGTGCTATTGTCCTCGATCAGGGGAAATGGAACGGGCTGTGTTCGAGCGCGGGGACACGTGGACGAGTGAAAGAAATATTACGCCGCGTGGCCAGGAAAAATGGACAGCCAT
>NW_027588518.1:0-1118 GCF_028453695.1 Augochlora pura | reverse complement strand
CTCTGGGCGAGGATAAGCAGGAAATTCTCTGCAATTTTCTCGCGGCTGAAAAAGATTGGACAATTTAACCCTTTGACTACGGCACACTTTGTTACGCACCGATCGTGCCATACGGCAGGGATTGTGTTACGATGTGCGCCGAGAACGGCGAATTTTTGGGTAGGGATGCGTTTTTGTTAAAACATATTTCAGTAATCAAAAATCTGAATTTTACTATATTAAAACAATATTATTTATTTTCTTGAATCTGACTTGGCATAAATGTCTAATAAACATTGTCTAAATAAAAAATAACAAAATATTTGATAATCAAGTAAGGTATCAAGCGCCTCTAGGCGCTCTCAGTATCACAAACGCAAAATTTCTAAGCGCCTATAGGCGCCCACTGTAGCCAAGGGGTTAAGGAGTGGAGATTACTCGTTTCTCGCGGTTCGTTGAGAATTAAGATGCGATTAGGGTAGGGGAGAACAAATGGACGCTCTGTTGCGACGATTAGCTAACCGTACAGGTGTCACATCATGTTATTCGAATGAAATTCTAAAACATCGACAGGTTTCCAAGTCAGTCGTCACACCTTGGAAGAATTTTAACCCCTTGCGCTACGATGCCTTTCACTAGGCACTTGGTGACCATTTATTTATCCTTAATATTTTTCTGAATAGAACCAGATAATGTTTCTTTCTTCTCATATTTTCTTCATCTACTTTCGTTTATACACTTTAATAACCGAAGAATCAAATTTGATTTCGATTTAAAGGAGATTAATAATATTCGTACTTACTAGGTCTTGCATGAAGTCTTTGTCTAACTCTTTATTATAGTGCAAGGGATTAACCCTTTCCACTTGAAGCCATATTAAGCTCAGATCCAAAATTGCTACTTTGACCAGCTGTAGTATAGTACTTAATCTAATTTTCTATATGAGATTGAGTCTTGCGACTCGTAAAACTGTTATGTTTTTACAGAAGGGTATTTAATAACGTCAACATTATTTTGTTAACACTAGATTGCCTAAGCAAGTCATTTTGACTGCTTTTCAATTTCAATTAGAAGAATAATTATGTAAATAATGACACAGCTTCTTATAATTTCGTGACTTTTTCTACAACATATAAATG
>NW_027588517.1:0-1118 GCF_028453695.1 Augochlora pura | reverse complement strand
AACGAAATTCTCTATTCCGGCGATCGATTTCATTCTTAAATTCGACACCGGGGACACGGTCGATCGCGTAATTCACCTCTTTAGCTGTTGCGCGAGAAAACAGCGGGGCGCGTCTGAGCGGTGCGAGCAATTTTCCCAATGTCCGCCGACGAAATGTCCTCTATTTCGAAATAACCCTGCTCTCGGCCGATCGATGGAAAGCAATTGTCGAAATTACGCTACGGGAATGAAGATGAATTGTTGACTGGCGTCGAATCGGTCCGCCCGAAACTCCATAATGAACTTCAAATCCTTCGTGCGCGCGCCTGTTACTTCTGCCCGACGAACGATTATGTCACTCGTTCATTTTCATTGCGGCAAAATACAGTCGGTCCCATAAGTATTCGTACCCTCATTGTTTATAACAGAGATCTGTTGAAATCAAGGGATGCGTGTCAAATTTTGCAAGAAACTTTTTATTATCTTATTTAATATTTTTGGATGCGACGGAAGAGGAAAAGTTTGGAGAAAGCCTAATACGGAACTAGAATTAACCCTTTGCACTCGAGTGGCGACTGCGAGGCACCATAAAATCGTTCTATCACGTTGCAAAATAATCTCTATACTAACGAAGGTTACATTTGAAGAATTGTTAATATTTAAATTAGTTATAAATAACTGTTCATAATTCTGCTTAATTACACCCCGGAATTGTATCCCGTTCATGCATATATTATGTGTGCATCTATGTTATATAATCTAGGCCATTAGGCTGTAGTGAACCTAGTTTCTAATCAGAGTTACAATTCACACCGCAGTTACAGAGAGAGAGATTCATAATGATACGTGTGCCGCGGTAATGAGCTTCTCCCTCGTTTTAATGCGCGTAATAGCCTGGCCACAATTATTTATTAAAAACACAAGAAACGTATTGCCTGTACCATTTAATAAATTGCTTCGACCTCGAGGACCTTCTGCAGTTATCAATTCGGCAACGTGCTAAAAATAGCTGTTAAAAAAAAAAGAAGGTTGACATCTCGCAACAGACGACACTGTTACTTTCGCGCGACAGTGAAATTTTAAGCGTTCGAAGGATAAAACATTCTGGGAATTTGCCGGCGGACGTTCGGTTTTTCGGA
>NW_027588516.1:0-1118 GCF_028453695.1 Augochlora pura | reverse complement strand
GAATTGCCTTACAATAGCTGTCGCAAATGCCTCCCACGAAACCGGTGTATTTTGCAAACTATCGTACCATGCTTTCGAATTCCCACGTAACCATAGTGTTGACAAATACAATTTATGGGTGTCATTCCAATCATACATCACGTCTAGCATATCCACCTTTTCTAGACATTCAACCAAAGATAAATCTTTAGATTCCGGATCAAATTCCGGCAACACTTTTTCGTTAACATATCTACTGGATTTATTATTAGTGGAACTCACTTGTATCAATCCTGCTAGCACTTCAGTCAGTTTTGCAAAATCGGACTCACCACTCGCCTGGAATGACCGCTCAGATGCTCTTAACTCTGCGCTTCCATGTGTGCGTGACCTGTCACCGGACGTTTCTCGAAATCTGTCTCGCCTAGTGTAACACGTTGCAGACCCGTACTGATTTCGTTGTCCCAACGGTGATCGGTCACGGCCTCGATGCATCGAAGCAGAATTTCTGCTGCTACTGGAACCTTCAAGACTCCTAATGCGTGTTCCTATCCGTGTAGATGTATTTAGATGCCCTTTTCTATGTGACATCTCTGAAATCCACTGGTAAACTTCACAGTTTTTCCTTTTCTTTTCACTTATAAAACGCGTGTGGTTATCCCACTTCTGATCTGTCGTAATAGATTCGACGGTTGTTTAGCTTGGAAATAGAATAGTCTTTATTTCTAATTATTAATAATATGAATATATGGTTCGGTTTATTATGGATTCTTCAAGACTTCACGTGTGCTCGTCTTAAAGAACTGGGAGAGAGTGGCGCGTCCTCGAAAACCGCTAGCACGTTCCCCATGTCACCCCGTTGCGTCAGCGAGCCTAATTTCGAGGAACCATCCAGCCTATCAGTTTTCCACGAAGTTATCTAGATCTCCAGTGCAGGGGAACGCCTTCATAAATATACGTTCCACACAAGCATGAACCACATAGAAAAGCTTGCCGGGCGCGATAATTACGCGACGTGGAAATTTGCCATGCAGGCTTATTTGCAAAGCGAAGATTTATGGGGCTGCGTAGAAGGTGAACCACCGTATATAGCTGACAAAAAAAGGATGACCAAGGCAAGGGCCAAAATCATTCTAAGT
>NW_027588515.1:0-1118 GCF_028453695.1 Augochlora pura | reverse complement strand
AACAAACGGCTGTGTTTCGATGACGATTCGATCGGTTAACTGTCTTCCTTTACCAATATACTCGCGATAAGATCGAATGTTGCTGTTTCTTTGTAACAAGAATACTCGTCGAAAATGTTTTTAATCAAGAAATTGAAGAATCGAGAAGAAATAAGAAACTGTTCTTTGTGTAATGTATTCGGACGACAGTATTTTCCAAAGTGTAACCAACAACGATATATCGCTTTTATTAATGTTATGTTAAACGTCAATCAAATATGGAGATAATCAAACGTCTACGGTATAATTACAGATCTGTCTAATGTCGCAACAAGTATTAATTACTAAATACAATATTTGAGATGGATTGCTGGAATAAATAATTATTCTTTCAACCACACTCGATTTATCGACACGGAATTTATTTTAATGCGGAGCGTACACGCGAGACGTCTGTACACCAAGAGTGACGCTGAGGCAAGAGAGGGAAACGCCTCGGCGACGACCAGAAGAAGATCGCTCGCCGATCGACACCTCTCGAACGGATCGATCACAATTGCACCACTGGTAACCGTGAACGAACGGTCGCTACGTATTAAATGCATCGATAAGTTGAATTAGACCAGGGCTTCTTAAACTATGGGTCGCGACCCCAAATATTTACATATACCATTTTATAACATCACTATATATTTTCATATGTATAAGTATATGTATATTGTTACCTAATAAATAAATCATCAAAAAATATTAATTTATTTTTCTTTTATATTTGTACGGGGTCGTCAAGGACCTCGCAATCATAAATGGGGTCGTGAATGACAAAAGTTTAAGAAGCCCTGAATGAGACGGAATCGTCTCCAACATCGAATTATGTACTTGGTAAGCTAAATAAAAACCGCAACGTTTCTGCAAGTGCCCGCGCTTCAGTGGCCTTACAATCGAACTGCGCACACACACACACACTGCGGAAGGTTTGAACAGTCGCGGCGTGGCCCATTATCGACCATTAAAGCCATAGTTCGCGGAACGGAAACACCGGCGGCACAGCGTAGCTCAAAGACAAGAAAGGAAGAATAATTCCCGACTGCAAGAATAATTTAGAGCGCGTTCTGCGAGAGCACGGGCGGAGAGGGGGG
>NW_027588514.1:0-5641 GCF_028453695.1 Augochlora pura | reverse complement strand
TTTTTAAATTTAAGCTTCGATCTATAAAAATAATTTTGTATAACAATTTTAATGG
The DNA here is from genome assembly GCF_028453695.1 of Augochlora pura. Lineage (NCBI taxonomy): Eukaryota > Metazoa > Arthropoda > Insecta > Hymenoptera > Halictidae > Augochlora > Augochlora pura. The sequence continues at coordinate 5,586 of NW_027588514.1, read as the reverse complement.
CGTAACATAACCTGACATGTCCTTTTGTATGAAAACTTCTATTAATTGCTCTTGATTTTCATAAATGATTTACTAGTAAATCTAGTAGAAATATTTTTTACAAGTTATTAAAAAACTATTCTGATCGACTCGACTGGTTAAAGAGAGAAAACCAATTTCCACGTGGATTCCTTTACGCGTGGCGGCAATTTCACAAGCGACTTGTTAAAACGATACGCTATCTATAAGAAACTATCCGATATTATCGATAGCAACAACAATCATTCGTTTTTAGTGGAGCAAGATTCTGGTAAAAACATGATTTGTCGCCGCGGAGCATTGATCGTAGAATTTTCAGTGGTCTGCTGCGGGATATCCCCTAACTCTCTACTTTCACCCGCTTCTATCCTCGATCACGCGCAACGAACGGTGACTAATAGTGCGCCGATAACGTAACAGATCGAAACGAAAATATGTCTTCGAGAAAAAAAATCGATACGGAAACATTCCGAATTAACGAGGTAAATGCATAATGAGTGCACACTATGTTATGATAGAGAACTGAGATCGGTAAGATAGTTTCTACGAACGGTTGAGCAGGTAGATACAACACTTTCTTATCAAACGCGACGCGCTTACACCGATGCAGTTAGGTAAGAAATTGCTCAACGATACCACTTCATGAACAATGTTAGATTAAGTATATAATTAAGTATAAGAATTAGTTAAATTTGTTATGAATTCGAATTTACTAAAATATGTTATTCGATTCTTTAAAATCGAAGTACAGTGTCTTGTTTTTGTTATCAATATTGCACACTAAATCTATAAAACACTGAAGATGATTTGTCCTGATAAAAATATCACTGATATTTTTAATATTTAAATATACTGATGGAAACATTTATATTTCCAATGATTTTGAAATAAGAAATTTGAAAGCAACCTAGGTTAGCGATTTTACTCTCAATAACTTAATTTAATAAGTAATTAATATAAGTAATTTAGTCATTGCAACTGAGACTACAATAATACTATAAGGGTTATTAATAATAAAATCCTGAATAAATAATAAAAGCCTGATAAATAAGAAATTCCAAAAGGGAGAATAAATAAGAAATGAAATTGTTGTTTAATAAAAATATTAAGAAAATTATCGTCCCAACAATATCCAACAATAATATATCGTTGTTCGATACTAAGATGGTTAAAGGACGAAAAGTGGGGGGTGTAGAATGTCGATAGCCAAAGTACAGGATCAATTAAATCCGAAATCGGCGCGATACAAGCTTCGTTTTCGAATGCATCGAATCGTTGATCCGGCGATCGTGATACGACGATCGACCACGGCGTGTCCGCCTCGTGTACCCGTGTATCGTCGATCTCGTACCAGGTAAAACAGCTACAACTAAGTGCGTCGCAGGTTGCATAATCGGTATACGCGAAGCCCGCGGCGATATATCTTCGGTCGTATACAACATTCATTAATGTCACTATCCACTTCTACGTCCGCGGAGCTCTTTAATTCGTCGGCGCGGGATAAGATTTACGCGAGATCGAATTTGGCGTACGGTTGTCGACCGTTTGGCTTCGGGAGCAACGTACATTACTTCGTACAAGATTTCGGTTGTCGCGTGGATATTTATGTGGTTGGAAGCATTAGGGATGAAGGATTTAGATGATCTTTAGAGATCGTGGAGCCTTTATGTACGTGTGAAGGTTGTATATTTTTTAAGAAGAGGAAAAGTATACTTTAAGAAGGATGGAGAAGTTGTAATGTGATCCACAGTTTGATTATTAATTTGGAAAACTTTATAATGGTTGCATGTTTTGTTAACACATATTTTTCTTTTTAATAGAATTCGCTATCTCTCATATGGGAAACAATAGATCATTTTTGCCAAAATAACTTCTTTATTTCAATAAATGAATCCGAGGTAAAAGATAGCAATTACCAAAGAAAAATCTATTTTATTATTAGCCTTATTGCATCACAAAATAATTTCTATATGCAATGCAGAAAATAACATCCACCTTACACGTTTATAACTATAGCATAATATCAAAATGTCTTAATTTTTTCACTTTTCATCGCCATCCCTTAAATATAAATCTCACAAAATAACACGAGACTTCCATCCGCCGAGTGTCTTGTGTTTTAATAATTTCGTAAATTATTTTATCAACAAACTAAAAGCGACAATTCTTCCTTAGAACATACCACATTCTGTCAATAATAATTTTATATATAATAAAATAATAATTTTTGAAAACCATAAGAACAGAGTAGACCGAGCGAACATCATCTTGTTTCATGCTGTGAAAGATTAAATGTCCTCTTTATCTGAAAAACATTCGATGCTTCTTTTCCAATCTTTGCTAATTGAAACGTTGTTGAACCATGGACGATGACGATGTCCGCTATTGCAACACCTGTTACATAATCGGAGTACTTGATCCTGGTGACGTAATCGAAAGCGGCTTCTCCTGTTTCAGGCCGCAGAGGGTTTTGTCTTCGTGGTGGGCTGCGATCGCGGAAGGATACTCTACGTGTCCGAGTCCGTTCTTCAGACACTCAATTATTCTCAGGTAACCGGTCGCACGTTTCCGAACTCTATAGTGTCGCTCCTATCGTTATTGTTCATTGATTATTTTTCGAACAGTTCGACGCACTTTTTCCGACGTTCGACATTGGGATTTTTTTAAGAAATTCGAAGCACGTGAATTTTTTAATTGGCGTTCGTAATAATTTTGTAGAAGCCACTATAGTAACCTTATAATCAATGGCGATTTTTGCAAATTTTCGAAAATTTAGCGATTTTGGTATATCGCCCATTTTTACCTTGCAAATTAGAAAACTTTAATTTCGTAATTTTAAGAAATATAAGAAAAAATTGTGAAGAAAATTTCATAGGAAAAGTGGCTTTAGAAATTAATTTTATTACAACAATTTTAATAAACTGAACCGAAAACTGTATAGTTTCTTTACGCAAAGAAATTCTCTTTATATTAACGTTAAATCAAATAGAATTAATTTTTACATTTAACGCACAATAAAAGTAACTTTTACTAATTCACTTTTGCAACCATTAAATCCTTTTTTATGATACTATACTATCAATACATCTCTTCATCGCCATGTTTGTTTTATCTACAAGTAAATGCTTGTTGGTTTTAGTATAACATAATGAATTTTGGAACAGATTTATAGGACATAATTAAATATAATTTTTAATTCTGTTAGGGTGATCTGTTGGGTCAAAGTTGGTTCGACATCCTGCACCCGAAAGACGTCGCCAAAGTGAAGGAGCAACTATCCTCTTCCGACCTGAGCCCGCGCGAACGACTGATAGACGCAAAAAGTACGTATCCGCGTCGAACAACTTATTTCCTCCGCGGCAAGCGTAAAATTCATTTATTTAGCATTCGTCCATGGAAGAAGAAACGTGTTCATCCAGAGGCGCACGGGTGTGCAACATTTCATTGGCCGTCCGTTCGCTACGGTCAACCGAACGTTAAAAAAAATTAACCCCATCACGGTTTTGCGGCTAGCTTCATCGACTTTCTACCGGAGAATCCATTAATTATGACACCTTTCGACATTCTCCAGGCCGGTTTTACTGTGTCTGGCGGTGATCCCGCGGTGCATTTTATGTCTGATAAATGTCAGTGGTATGGCAGCGTTTGCCTGTCGATAAACATCTCCGAATTAACGCCAAGGGATAAGAATTTATTGCGAGAGAAACCGGTGTGCTTGCGATAATCGCGAGATCCGCGGGATCGTCGACATGTGTAGCCGAAATTAATCGCAAAATTCCAGAGAAAGAGTCTCAGTAATTTAAAAGAATTTAATAACAAGCTATGATGTACTCTAGCTTTAATAATCCGGTTCGAAGCGATAATTTCTCTATTGAAATGAAGTAAAAATTGAGTTATTCCTGTTGCTGCAAACAAAACTTTCCACCGTTTAATTAGACTTTTAAGATTAAATTCTTTTCGTATATTGAAATTTTATTTAATATTGAAATTTCGTGTATTGAATGATTCGGCACGCGCCAATTGAATTGTCAACTTTCGCGGAGCAGTCTTTTGGCTCGTATAGCCGACGGCGTCCGACGTATCCCGTTTCCGCGACGGCTGATTTGACCAGAAAAATGCGGCACACGGCACGCGCGCATTCCTCCGTGGAATCTCGCGAGGAACTGTTCAACGACGCAGCACGTGCCGAAATCGACACGCGTAATCGTGGGAAAAAAAATAGTCGCGCCGAAGCAAATTGCGTAACGCTTTCCGGCAACAATATCGATATTTATTCACTTGTCACTAAATAAAGAATAAAGGAAGTAATAAGAATTTAAAAAAAAAAGTAAAAAATAGATCAAAACGATAGAAAATCCAAAATAACATGAAAATAAAAAATTACAAAAAAATGTAATTAATACTTTCGTTGACACGATATAAATTTGTATCCATGCTAAGAAGGTTTTTTACTACATTCATATATGCATTTGTGTAACACGGTTTTTCTCTTAGTATGCGTATATTTTAAAAATAAACATCTGTTTAGTTAGCATAATGATTGAAAATTGCACGATTAAGTCAAACGATCGAAAATTACCATTTAAATCGTACGTGACGTATTTGTTGACTGCTACGCTTGTTAAATATGATTTTACAGATATAATTAATTCAACGTGTAAAAAGATCGATATTTTGTTTGCATCCATAGGAAATAATTCAGAAGTATTACGAGTCAATTCCGATATAAAAATTGCGGTTATAACATTTCAAAGAAGACGGCTCCGATTTTAAGTTCGAATTTCGCACACCCCTCAAAATTGATCTGACAACGAAGCCTTCCTTTTAGTGCGATCCTCGATATTTTGTCAGATATAAAGAAAAAGAAAAAACTTTTCCATTGTCAATAATTTTAATTAATAAAGCCTGTCAAAATGATCTGTAAACTATGCAACAAAAATAGATAAAAGAGAAACGTTTTAAATAGTTTTCTAATTGTCATTAGTTTAATTTAATTTGCAAAAATTGCTCGTTATTGTTTCAGCAATGTTACCAGTGAAAACGGACGTGCCCCAAGGCGTTTCAAGGCTCTGTCCGGGCGCGCGGCGATCATTCTTCTGCAGAATGAAGCGAAAAGTGGAAAGCCCGCGCTGCGGTGATTTACAGGTGAAAGAAGAGGCTGACACTACCAGCGGGTGTCATCGTCGGAAAAAGCAGCAGAATATCGGTGAGCAATATCAATCATTTCTACAATTAATCGTATTGAAAAAATTTAATTTTTAATTTTATTCTTAAACTTATTTCTGTTGTATTTTGTATATTACTTAATTTTAAGTATTTATACCTGAGAAATATCGAATATTAACTCTTTGCACTGGCAGCCATTTTAAACATAATTCTAAATATAATTCTTTTCTGACATATAGCATTTAATAATTAAATTTAATATAGCATTTCAATTTTATATGACAAAATCTATTTTACGCATATGCTAATTTTGCATAATATAAAAATTATTTTGGAACGTGCTGTAACAATTTTACTGGTGCCCCAAAGTCACGAGTGCAAAGGGTTAAATATCGAATCGAG